>NW_028257207.1:17500-253323 GCF_035046125.1 Drosophila serrata | reverse complement strand
ATAGATATAGATATAGATATAGATATAGATATAGATATAGATATAGATATAGATATAGATATAGATATAGATATAGATATAGATATAGATATAGATATAGATATAGATATAGATATAGATATAGATATAGATATAGATATAGATATAGATATAGATATAGATATAGATATAGATATAGATATAGATATAGATATAGATATAGATATAGATATAGATATAGATATAGATATAGATATAGATATAGATATAGATATAGATATAGATATAGATATAGATATAGATATAGATATAGATATAGATATAGATATAGATATAGATATAGATATAGATATAGATATAGATATAGATATAGATATAGATATAGATATAGATATAGATATAGATATAGATATAGATATAGATATAGATATAGATATAGATATAGATATAGATATAGATATAGATATAGATATAGATATAGATATAGATATAGATATAGATATAGATATAGATATATATATAGATATAGATATATATATATATATATATATATATATATATATATATATATCTATATCTATATCTATATCTATATCTATATCTATATCTATATCTATATCTATATCTATATCTATATCTATATCTATATCTATATCTATATCTATATCTATATCTATATCTATATCTATATCTATATCTATATCTATATCTATATCTATATCTATATCTATATCTATATCTATATCTATATCTATATCTATATCTATATCTATATCTATATCTATATCTATATCTATATCTATATCTATATCTATATCTATATCTATATCTATATCTATATCTATATCTATATCTATATCTATATCTATATCTATATCTATATCTATATCTATATCTATATCTATATCTATATCTATATCTATATCTATATCTATATCTATATCTATATCTATATCTATATCTATATCTATATCTATATCTATATCTATATCTATATCTATATCTATATCTATATCTATATCTATATCTATATCTATATCTATATCTATATCTATATCTATATCTATATCTATATCTATATCTATATCTATATCTATATCTATATCTATATCTATATCTATATCTATATCTATATCTATATCTATATCTATATCTATATCTATATCTATATCTATATCTATATCTATATCTATATCTATATCTATATCTATATCTATATCTATATCTATATCTATATCTATATCTATATCTATATCTATATCTATATCTATATCTATATCTATATCTATATCTATATCTATATCTATATCTATATCTATATCTATATCTATATCTATATCTATATCTATATCTATATCTATATCTATATCTATATCTATATCTATATCTATATCTATATCTATATCTATATCTATATCTATATCTATATCTATATCTATATCTATATCTATATCTATATCTATATCTATATCTATATCTATATCTATATCTATATCTATATCTATATCTATGAATATAGGTAAATGAAATGAAAGCAGGTAGTACTTCATATTACTATATATTATTATATACTTATATATTTAATATATATTGTATAAATTCTTAATGATCGAAGTTCCATCTGAAAGGGTATATAAACTTTGGCGTGCATATGTTTTCTTTCTTTCATGTTCCACTTTTATTGTTATATCGAATATGCTTTACAAATAAAAATATTTGTGATTTTTATTAAAATTGGCGAAGATACATATGAGCTTCGGCGATCATCGGTTTTTCCAGAACAGTACTTGATAGTGGTTATGATCTATCATCCTTTTCAAAAAAATTTTTATTACACAAATAGAAGGTGTCAAAATCAAAAAACGTATGAAAAGTTTCATAAAAAATTGTTTATATATTGAATCGAACAAATTCTTTTTAGGAATATGTATTTTAATTTTCAAGTCAATCGGTTTAATTGTTTTTGCGGTATCATTCACACCGTCTTGAGAAATACGCAAAAGACAACTTGCAGCTACTCTATGTGCCCTCCTGCCGTGCCGACTTCATAATTATTTAAATTTTTTAATTTTTATAATTATCAATATATTGTTTTTGGGGCGTCTTAAAATACACGTAATAGTTTAGGTTATTAAGCTAAACTGTACAAATATTGACTATTTTTTAAATGCCATTTTTATGGCATCCTGGGCATAACCCCGTAAAAGAATACAGACATTTCTTGTACCTTAACGGATATTTTGTGGTTCAAATAAATTTCGAACAAAGACCCCAATGAAAACTATTTCTATCACTTAGAATTCTTGAAAAATTGAGTAACAAAATTTTTATCAGAGTACGACCTCTTAAATATGGCGAATTTTAAACGAAAACTAATTTAGTTGCTAATGTCTTATATTGGTCGTTAATTTGCATTACTTCTTTTAAGCCACTAAGCTGTAATTATTAAGCAAATTAAATATATATATTATAACCGAGTACGCCAACACAAAGCGCTACACAGCGTTCACTGCAGTTCGAACACGTATCTAGTAGTCCAAGTCCTCTGAGTCCGCTCCTAAGATAATGGCTTTGCTGCCACCTTCCATCATGGTATTTGCCGGTGCCTCACAACTAGTGTCCTGTGTTGAACACGTCTGGCAATGGCAGTTAACCGCCTCCATGTAATGGTATTGACTGATGCTCTCATCTGCTTTGGAATGACAGTTTTTAAGGGTAGCCACTGCCGGCTGCCGCTTGGCATGAACACAGACCGGATGAAATGAGCGCTTGTATGGGAATTTCCAATCGGAAATTTCACTAGAATCACATCGTCCCCAGCATGACCAAACGCTGACATAATCCCAGCACTCATTCCCCTGAATATCGGTTTGCGTCACTTTGTACGAGTAGAGGCGACGATGGCAACCTAACGGAGCCACAGTTGGTCCGCTGTTAATTGGCTCGAGCTCGACCAACTTCGAGCCAGAAACGCTCATTGTTAGTAGCCCAGCGAAAAGGTAAGCTGATGTGCTGCAAATAAAAGAGGAGTTAAAGAATACAGTACTAATCAAATGAAGTATTTAAGGTCGCCTCACACAACAAATCCAGTCATCATTGTTGGAAATCGGGTTTTTGTGTATTCCTTTCTTCTTGTAGTCTTTGTTTTCAACTGCGATGGCATAAAAGTGGTTTCGCCTATTTATACACCTTTTTGTAGACAGTAGATTGCGTCTGCGCCTTGCACTATACTTGCATCGTTCTCTCTTGCCACCCTGCAGTGTTCAACAGGATGGATTAAATAGGTTTGCATATTCCTTCAATTAGTTTCCTTTGAACCGTTAACAATCCGATTTAAAATTATGATTGGGCTGCATCCTTGGAGTTGGCTAAAAACCAGACAGAAAACTCTCCTTCTAACAAGAAATTGTAAGTGAATACAAACGTAATAATAGTTTCATTTTATTAATCCTATAAACAACAAAATATAAATATATGTTTATTTGCTGTTTTAATAATCAAAACTAATTTTTCTAAATTTCTTAAGCCCTAGCTTAGTTAGCTACCATGTATGTTAGCTCTACATAGACGTTGGACACGTCCTTAAATAATCATCTACATCATCTAGCACTATGACCGTATATATTTGTTCTAGGCCCAAGTGCTGGATATATATTTAGGGATATGCCTACAAGTGTTAAACAAATATAATATATGAAATATTAAAGAATAAAAAACATTATTTATACATACATTATTTATAAATTTGACATTTAAGTTATGGCTTGTAATTGCCTATTTAAATTTACGTCTGAAAATGATTTGCCTTAATTAAATTTGTACCTTATACCACCTATGTAAATTGATGTTAAAACTTACTAATTCTTTGATTTTATTGTAACGCTTGGATACGAATATCAGTGGCGTCATCTAGGAGTCAGTAAGGGAGTTGTTAATCATAGGAGCATAGGAGGGTAGCGGAGCGTTTTTAACTTTAAGAGAGTTTAACAGGGCCAAGGTTTCGCCTTTCACCTGAAGAATTGCTATGTTCGGGAGGGTCGATCGGCTCCTTCTTGCTTGATGGCATAGCGGGTTGGTTCTTACCATTCTGGCCTCGCACCCGAGCAGTTGGATGCTGCAGGAGACAAAATCTAAAAGTTAATAGTGACACTCAGGAAGATCGGGAAAGAAGAAAAAGAAAACTTTTTGGTAAGCGAGAGGCTTTGAAATAAGCACGGTCCAAAAAAAAATTCTTGTTTAGGAATATTGGCAGCCTTAAGTTTTCTTCGCCAAATTGGGCAGCAGAAAAAACGCTCAGGCCGAGAGGGGAGCGGAGGAAGCTAAGCCCAAAAAAAAGGAAGCGCAGAGGCGGTATTATTCCAAGCGCGGGAGAAGGAGAAGGAGGAGCGGATAACTTCACCGCACCCCCGGCAGTGGAGTAACCGTTAGAATTTCTATTGCACTTTATATGCTTCCGTGTTCTGCCATCTTCGAACATTGCTAGCTTTTCCATTTTTTTAATTCTCCGACCAAATTTAATCAGCGATCCGGCAAAATGTAAATCGACGGCCAAAAATAATGTCTCGTTTCCCGTAATAATGGAGTTATTATATATACATGTTAAAAAGTAAGGAAATGAGCCCCGTCCGAGTTGGCCTGAAAGAAGAGGCAACAGGCGCGATCGCCATTTAATTTTCAATTCAACCTTTTAATTTGCATCATATTCATTTCTGAGATGCAATGTCAAAAAGCGTCAGGAAACAGTGATTGGCAGCCTACCAAAGAGTTTTTATTAACATTGGCTAACTAAACCTTAGGATTCATGAAGAGGGCCAAATTTTCGGTAGGACAGGAGTAAAATTTTGCTTTACAGCCTTCTCCTCATCGGCAGCTCTACGCAGGAAGCACTTTCTTCGCGGGATAATTACTGGGTGAGTGTGCTGGCTCGACGCCATTAACTTGCAGTTACGGCCCAAATGCGCCATATAAAGCCCACCTAAGATTTGAGTCCCAATTTCGTATAAAAGAAAAACTCAAGAATGCAAGCTTAAAGTAAGAAAGAAAAAAATAATCAAAAGCCAAAAACTAAAAACTAATTTGAAGGTTCACGACGCCATTAACTTGCAGTTACGGCCCAAATGCGCCATATAAAGCCCACCTAAGATTTGAGTCCCAATTTCGTATAAAAGAAAAACTCAAGAATGCAAGCTTAAAGTAAGAAAGAAAAAAATAATCAAAAGCCAAAAACTAAAAACTAATTTGAAGGTTCTTTGCGAGCCTCGATCTGTCTCCTATACTGTTGATCTAAACACTGAGAAAAATGTTGATTTAATTCATAAATACGAATGTTTGCAAAAGTTATTTTTTTACATCGCCTTGCGATTAAAACCCCTTTTATTATACCCTTGCAGGGTATTATAATTTCAGTCAGAAGTTTGCAACGCAGTGAAGGAGGCACCTCCGACTATATAAAGTATATATATTCTTGATCAGGATCAACAGCCGAGTCGATCTAACCATGTCCGTCTGTCCGTCTGTCCTTCTGTCCGTCTGTCCGTCTGTCCGTCTGTCCGTCTGTCCGTTTCTACGCAAACTAGTCTCTCAGTTTTGAAGCTATCTGAATGAAACTTTGTAGTTAGCCTTCTATATACTCTCACTCGAATATATGTCGGAACGGGCCGGATCGGACGACTATATCATATAGGTGCCATAGGAATGATCGGAAAATTTTTACACAAAAATTTTTAACGTTTTCAGTTTTCAATAGAATTGGATCAAATTTGAGATATAGCCATTTTACTATACTCTTCAATTTTGTGTAAAATTTTATGAAAATCGGATTAATATATCATATAGCTCCCATAGGAACGATCGAGAAATTAATACAATTAAATTTATAACTTTTTCAGTTTTCAGCTGATTTTCATCAAATTTAAGGTATAGATATTTTATATTAGTCTTAAATTTTGTGTCAAATTTTATGAAAATCGGACGACTATATCTTATAGGTGCCATACAAACGATCGTTTGATGTAGAGGAAAAATGCAAATCTGTGAATGTAAAACTGCAAATATAATATGTATAGGTGAATGAAATGAAAGCAGCTATTACTTCATTGTTTTTTAATACAAATATATATAATTTATATTGTATGGTTTCCTATTCATAGAAGTTCTATCTGCAAGGGTATATAAACTTCGGCGTGCCGAAGTTAGCTTTCTTTCTTGTTTTCGATTAATTTCTAGATTGTTTAAGTTTTGATATATGTTTTATGGAGAATGTTTAATAAGGAGTGTAGAGTTTCGAATTTCATTAGTTTTAGATCGTAGGGAATAAACTTTTATAATGTGGTAAACAGCAGTTTTCAATTTGTCTTCAGCTAGCCAACCTTCCTTAGGAATGCCCTGATCAGGGCTCAGAAGGGGTCATCAAAAGGCATTTAGGATGTGATGGCCACGGAAGGGAGGGCAAAGCCGCTCTAACTCCATCTTAGTGTATGTGTTTGTTTGGTTTTCTATTTTATGTCATCGTAGCACGCATTTGTGTTAACTGTGAGATTTGTTTAATAGGCAGTACCTAGTGAGGCAAGAATACCACCCATTAGCCGACGATCCCGAGCCGGGACAAGAAGCGTGCGCCGACATAGGTACAATAACATCTGCCACGATCGTTACAAATATAATTTATTTATATGTTTGATAATTTAGAATCTTATAGCTTCTGGCGCCTAACGTATGTGGCCAAATAAGTTTTGCGAGAGCTGCATTCAGGTGCCGCACAGGTTTAGGAGTGGGCTTTACAAGCTAGTACGTTTGTATACGCTTATGCAAGCCACGGTTGCTCCAGCTCCAGATCAAGCTGCCAGCAGCGATAACCCGGCCACGGCTTAGGATTAATCAGAAGTGGGCGAATTAATACCCTACAGTTGAGGGATCAGCAGTTAAGACTTGGAGATCGATTTGGAGATACAGGGATGCTAGGCTATCAGTAGGCTATCTTGGCCACGGTCATTAAGACTCAACGACAGTCCATCAGTATCCATAAGATCAGGGATTAATTTTGGACATTACACGCTTGGATTTACAGATCAGTCTTTTTAGAAGGGTTGACTGGCCACGGGTGATGGACAAATTAATAGGCCAGGAGGGTGCAGAGGAGAATGAAAGAATACCAAAGAAACCGAGAAGCGTTTTGATTAGACAAATGCGCTGCAGAGCTTGTTAGCAGCTGCATTGTTGTTGTTCTTTGTTTTCTTTTCTTTGCCCCTTGTCTCATATATGTCTGGTAAACAAATGATTAGAGTTGAACTAGCGAAGAAGCCATGCTTGAAGGCGGAAGATAACGACTTAAAACATTTATTTGTTTACATTTTGGTGCTCGCATACATTTGAATATTCTTATATTATATTTGATAATTTCGTAAATATTTATTTTATTTATTTTTACTTATTATTTATTTATTTAATAATTATTATTTTGGATTTTTTAATTAGGGTCGCTAAAATTGGGATCTGAGGGAATTTTCATAAATAGATATACAATATACGGCTTGATTTGAAGTAGCGATTACGAGTTCAGCAACGCAAGGTCCGAAGCAGTCGCCTGGAAGTTAAGCCGGAATGGCAGCTAAAAACTCGAGAGAGAGAAGCGGAAGCGAAACGACATCTCAACCGGCTATCTCCACCGATGCGGTGAGCCATGAGTACGGAAGCTGTAAAGAACATGCAAAGTGAGATGATGGCATGGTTGTCCGGGCATATGGCGCAACTGATTCAGTCAAATGTAGCTGCGCAGTTCAAATCTGTATTCTTGGGGAGAAATACTACTCCAGTGTCTTTAGGGCAGGATCAATATTATTCAGATTTTCAGATACCCCCAGAATTCCAACCTGAGGAAAGACAAACTCCTAGAAGCCAAACATCGGATCTAGCGAATAGGCCAGACAAGGTTGTCCAGATCATAAATGGCTGGAAGTTTCGCTTCGACGGTAGCCCAGGAAGTATTCCTGTGGATCACTTCATTTACCGAGTCGAAACCAAGACTCAGCAGACCTTGGAGGAAAATTTTCCAATACTGTGCACCAATTCCAGCATTCTTTTCGATGGTAAGGCAAGGGAATTTTATTGGAGATTCCACAAAGCCTCGAGGAACTCGATGGGACTTGCTCTGCCAAGCATTGAGGAAACAATTTAAGGACACTCGGTCAGAGGGCGACATCGAGGAGGCTATTAAAGACCGAAAACAGCGAGAAAAGAAGAGCTTTGATTGCTGATGGAAAATTTAAAAGCCCCTCTGTCGGAAAAGAGATTAGTGGACATATTATGGAGAAACCTCAGGCCCGAAACAAGATACCACACCCGATATCAAGGGTCACATCGAAAGTTGAATAATAAGGATCTTCGGGCTGCGTCAGAGGCGCCACCCTTGCTAAACTGACTCTCGCAGGATCAGAGACGAAGCAAAGATCGAGCAAGCGCTGTAAGGAATTTCGAACAAGGTTGACTTGTGACAGCGAAATGTCGAACAAGCCAGCGATAAAGTCTTGTTGTGTAGGTGTATGGAGAGTATTGGTGGAATTATTTGAGCACCAAATAGCACCAGTGATATTAAAATTTCCTAGGACTACCAACTGGTCTTCATCTAAAAGTTTACTGGAAACCATCTGAATAGCTGAAAGGTGTTTCCAATAAATAGGAAGTTCCAACAATGGAGGTATGTAGGAACGGGTAATAAAAATGGAGCTACCTTTGATAGATAGCTTCACACAGAGGAATTCAACATCGTCCACCGCTATAAGAACTCAACCCCAGCGCCTGATAGGGCGTCTAGCTTTTGTACTGGCATTTTATATTATTCTAAAATTTCGATTTTAATTTCATAAAAATTAATAGCTGCCGTACAAAAGATCGTTGGATTAGAGGAAAGTGCAAAACTGGGAATATAAAACTGTAAATACAATATGTATAGGTGAATTCATCGGGAACTCGGCAGGGGGCGATCGCCAATACCGAAGAGAGGAGAGCGGGAGCTCGTAGATTAGCTCGATGAGCAGTGCGTGAAGGGACGACATGCGGGAGTGCAAGAGCGGCCGAGCTTTGTGCTAACGTGCATTCATCCCAAATAAGAATTTTACATTTTTGCATCAATTTAGCTGTCTTCGATTTTTTGGTTATTGTGCACCGATTGAAAGGCAGCCTCATTGCGGAATGTGTAGTTCGACTACCTCCCAACAATGTGGCAGCAATGCAACAACCAACGCTTTCTTTCTTGTTTTTAATAATTTTAAAAAGTATTGGTAAAATGCTCAGCTAAAGTGTTTTGGTTCCGCTTGAGGCGTCGCCGCTGTTTTCGCTTCTGCCGTAGTCGCTGCGGCTGTAATAGTTTCTATTAAGTAATATAGTAAAGTAATATAAAATGGCTAAATCTCAAATTTGATCAAATTCTGTTGAAAACTGAATATGTTATAATTTTTAATTGAATTTATTTCTCGATCGTTCCTATGGGGGCTATATGATATAGTAATCATATTTTCATAAAATTTTACATTAAACTGTTAAGTAATATAAAATGGATATACCAAGTCTTCGGAACATTAAGGACCTGAACCAATTATTTGAGAATTAGGCTATTTAAAAAAAAAGTATTTTAATTTTTAACAAATAACAAAAAAATGATGTTTATTTTAAAAGTTATCTGTTTTTAATGTGGGTGGAAATTTTTACTGTAAATATGGTATTTAATAGTATTCTGCGGTTATGTACAGTTAACCTGTTAAATACTGTAATTTACTAATTTCGTTGGTTAAAGAATTTCTACTTCAGAATAGAGGTTGGATTCACTGTAAAGCAGTAACACAACGTAATGCGTTACGTCGTTTTACTGGACCTCACAGTAAATCCAACCCAAGATTTTGGGTTGATGACATTTAACTGCAGAATTGATTGGATTTACTGCAGGAATTTTTTCTGTGTAGGTGAATAAAATAGAGGCAGTGATTACTTTATTGCTTTTTAATATCTATTATTTATATTGTATTAATTCATAGTGATCGAAGTGCTATCTGCAAGGCTATATAAACTTCGGGGTGCCAAAGTTAGCTTCCTTTCTTGTTCTATTTGAATTTTGTGGTCAGGATTCTTTCATTAAATGAAAATGCCGACTGTAATAATACGTGTGATATATATGAATATATTTTAATGAAATATTAAATTTAGAAATGGCTCAGGTATTTAAGTTAATTGTTTGCCTTTCTCTCTTATCTAGTCTTTTTTGCAGTGATAGCAGCTGCATGATACAGCGCTTTTGAATGTAACGGTGCGAATGCCATCTATGCACAAAACTCGACGTTGTATCTATAACGAAAAAAGTTGATAGAAGTAACATAAAACATTAAGTTTGACTTACCTCTTCTGACTTCATAATGTTGCAACATTGCCCAACACTAACCACTGGCTTAGGTTGTTTAAATAGACCTGTAAGCGTGGCTCCCGCCCAGGGGACAGAGGGCACGGAGTATGATTCGCAGAATCCACGGCACGCATTCGTCGTGATGGTAAACTCCACGCAATCGGGAATGGATATCTTTCGCGTATTCCCCACTTTATGGCAGCCAGGACGTAACCAGGCATCTTTATCTATTGAACTGTTTACGCCGAAAAAGAACCACGAGCAGCAGCAGCTGAGAAGGAGAAATATCTCGACTGACCTCATCTTTATAACTGTTGAGCTATGCCATAAACCTACCCATGTTTTATAATAACACAGCATCCTCACGTCTGCGCAGGAAAATGGAAGCAATGAAATTAATTCTCTGCTCATGAAGAGAATGCAGAAATACATGCATAATAAATTCGGTAAGCAATGAATTAATTAATTTTGTTCTTTCAGAGGAACAAAGTTAAGATAGGTACATACTAGTTTATTTTCCTTTTTGATTTTATAATTTTGCAGAAGAAATTAACACTTTTTATTTTATTATAAATTTTAAAGGTATTTTATTTAAGTAATTGTAATTTATGTAACGAATCGCTACACTCAAAACAAATGTCACAGGCAAGTTGTTAGCTCGAGATCGGAGCGCACGCAAGATATTTTTCCGGCTTCGGCTCGTCGGCTACGGGAGTGATGGTCTTGCTCAGATCTCGGGTTGCCTTTGCATAATTTTAAACAGAAATAACTGCGTGCTACAACAAGCTTAAACCGGGACAGAGAAACAGACAACACATAAATAAAAGTCGAGGAAAATTTAACTCTCTTCGGCTTACTCCCCCTTTTTTAGCACTCCTGGTGTTCTGAAGGCTCTAGTTTGCCCACCCTTCCTATGGTCGCTTCCATCCTCAAAGCTATATAGCTTGAGCGACCCCTTCGACAAGTGCTACCCTACATCACAACGCATGCCAGCTGCGGCCAATACTCGACATTTTAAAACATTATAATAATTTTATTTAAAACTAGAAAGATATAAATTCAATTCTTAAAATAAGAAACGTATATAGACAATTAAACATTAAAACTTAGAGTACCAATGATAAATAAATATACGTCTTTCAACTCGATTTCGGGCAAAAATAAAAATAATGGCAAAACAATTTTGGGCAAGTTGGAGGAAATTGTTATTTACGCTGACTGAGATTCAATCCAAATGTTGCAACAACAAAAATAATAATTCGAATTGGAGAAGCATAAAAGCCCTCAGCTTAAATAGCCTTATGTATCAGCGTTCCTCCTTTTTTTTCCTTTCCCTCTTCGTTTTCTGCCGTTGGTTCGGTTAACTTTTCGATCTTTCTTTTACGTTAACGGCTCAAGATTTGGGACATTTTCTTTCTTTCCAATTAATTTCTTCTTTTTTTTTTGTACTTGAAAATTGTTTAAATTATTACTTCGACACTCACCATTTTCTTAACTCCACCGATGAAAGCGCTTTCCTCGGAGGCTAGCTGAAAATTGGGATGAAAATGATACATGCAAAAAAAAGAAATTCACATCCCTAAAAGAGATTACGAAGATGGGAGGGAAACTATCATAAAAAAAGACGCATACGGCCCGCTCTATTTAAATCGATTTTCTCATTAATTTTCACCGGAATGCAACGAATTAACATTTCTCTTTGCCGCACATTGCTCTTTACATATGCCTAAGTTCATTTCACATCATTCTTTTTTTTTCCTTGCAATTTTTCCACAATTTAACCTAACTTAAAATTTCTTTTTTTTTCTTTAACTAATTTTCCATATTATCTTCACTGACACTGGAACAAAATGGGGGTCGAAAATTCCCTTTTTCTTTACAATAGTTCGTCGCGATGAGGCATGGGGCTCGAATTAAATGTACGTTGGCCGGGATCGCATTGCGGCGGCGAGTTCAAAACGCCTGAAAGAATTACATTAAACTAATCGCAATGCTTTGCCGAAGCCAACGCCTACACCGTCTCTGGCATAAAAGCTCATACGACTGCTACCGAATTCTCTGCTTAGTTGTGCTCTCTAGAGCTGTTCGCCAAGGGGACAAAGGTCGTTCTACCGCATTCGGTGATTAATTATGCTTCAACCCCATAAAATTATATAAAAAGTAATATTTTCCCCAGCTCTGGTGAGCGGGGCGACGGGGAAGTCCTCCTCCTAGAATTCAGATCCAGGCGTTTAAAAGAATCCAAGAAGCTGCGCCGGCGTCGTTTCGTTGCCTGCCCCTCGCCTCTCCTCGGGCCTTCGAGCGGTACAAACTGCAGCCTTTAAAATTCATAAATAAGTTCAAGCTAGCCTATGCTTTTCCCTATCTGTACGCTCACCTTTCTATTCGTGGCTCAGTGGCCAATAAGCAAAATTGTATTCTCAGCACTTTGAACACTCGCGATTACTTTTTCGAAATTTTGTCGCCAGTCTCCAAATATAGGAGTCACTACACTTCAGCAGCCAAAAATGGAATGCTGGAAGATGACGCCAGAAAAGTGGCGGTAACCCAATGTGAAAGTGGGGGAAACGGGGAGACCGTTGACAAATGCCTCTGTTACTCTCTCACCCGATCTTTCGTGCCCTAGCCGACCTACGCTTGCTACACTGGCAAAGCCGCCTTTCGACATATGATCGACCAACAGATGGCGCTAATAAAAAGTATCTTATACCGAGCAAGCGCTACATTTAATTATATTTAATAAATATACAAGTTGTTGTGATGTAAATGTTAAGCGGCACTTCGAACTGATCAACGATTCAATCATCAAAGCAAATTAGCACAAACTTATTTTACAGACTTCATTTACCATAATTTTTTCTTTTTATCATTGGGGACTCAGTGATGCAAAGCACACTACTTAGGACCACATTTGATTAATGTGATGGTAGTTCCTTACTTGTTTTTCAGACGGCCACGAGTGTGGTGGCACTAAGTGAGCGTATGAATTTTAGTTCAGAATTTAAGGTTTGTTTCATTCGTTACATAAACTGTCTCGTTGTTGTTGATTAATTATTGAATATAATTTCTAATTCTACAGTTGAATACGGAGATCTTTCTCCTCCATATTAATAGACTTAAATCAACAAACCCCGTTTTCTGGGTAATTTTTTTTTTACATTGCCTCTGCACTTGTGGTATCATCTTTAATATCAGCACATTTCCCTTTCTATGCAAGGTCAAGTACCTCAGGACACTGTTGGCGCATTCCCGCTATGAATCACCATCAAAATGGAAACCATTTGCACGGCGTAAACGAAGGGGTTTCGCTTCCGCTTACCCTAGTTCCACAGCTTTCGATTGCCACATTGGAGCGGGATGTAGACGGAAATGGTCCGGTCGACGAGCTGCTTGGCGTCGGTCTCCACTCCAATCTCAAGGTGTCACCAAAATCACTTGCACCCACCGTTAGCGACCACGCTCTAAACACACTAAACGAGCTTCGCGAGGCAAATCTACTCTGCGACGCGCAGATTTCTGTGGGAGAGCAGGCCTTCAATGTGCACCGTGCTATCATGTGTTCCTGCAGCTCTTACTTTCGGTGAGCACTAATCAAACTAAAAAGTTTGCCACTGCAGGGCATTCTCTTTCACATCTCCTCGCTAGCGCACAGTTTACGGGATTCAATGCCATTAGTGGCGCATGCGGAACTGGAGGAACAGGGATGGAGGAGAACCGCGTCATCCACATTCCAGGAATAAGCGCCAACATAATGAATGGTGTCATTCAGTATGCCTACCTACGGCAGACGAATATCAACGACGAAAATGTGCACGAATTGCTAATCTGTGCGGATTATGTGGGCATGGTGGGTTTGGTTAAACAGTGCAAGGATTATCTCAGCCATACCCTTACACCAGAGAACTGTGTCAGCATTATGGGATTCGCACGGTGAGTGGCGATTGGGCGCATAAAAATCCGATTTTAATTGGCATCACGGCAGGTTCCGGTTTCTAGAGGATTTGTACCAAAAGGCACGCAACTACACCCTACGGTACTTCACGGAGGTGGCCGCTCGTAATACGGACATAATGGATATGAATGTTAAAGACTTCTACAGTATAATTAGTGACGATGAGCTCAACACACGCGAAGAAGACTACGTATGGAAATTGTGTGTCAAGTGGATTGATCGGGATCCGGAAAACCGCAAACAGCACGTGGCGCACTTAATGACCGGACTTCGACTTGGTCTAATGACCCCAAAGGTGGGTCCTTGTTATACAATGAGAAATTAAAACAATACATTGTTTGTTAGATAGAATCTTCCCTCAATTTCTCGTTGAATTCAAAAGGTGAAACACTTAGTACATATAGTCTATTACGACAGTAAATTAATTTTTATAAGAAAAGAAAGAAAGCAAACATCCGCAAACTTCAAAGAACTTCGATAACGAGGAATTAATACAGTATAAATTATATATATTTATGTTAAAAAACAATGTAGTAATACCTGCTTTCATTTTATTCACCTATCCATATTATATTCATAGTTTGACATTCACAGATTTGCATTATTCCTCTAAATCTAACGATCGTTCCTGTGGGACCTATATGATATAGTAGTCAGATTTTTATAAACTTTTACACAAAATTGTAGAATGATATGAAATGGCTATAGCTCGAATTTGATCAAATTCTGCTGAAAACTGAAAAGGATCTACTTTTAATTGTATAAATTTCTCGATCGTTCCTGTGGGAGCTATAAGAAATAGTATTCCAATTTTCATAAAATTTTACACAAAATTGTAAAGTAATGTAAAATGGCTATATCTCAAATTTGATCAAATTCTGTTGAAAACTGAAAAGGTTATAATTTTTAATTTTATTAATTTCTCGATCGTTCCTATGGGAGCTTTAGGATATACAAGTCAGATTTTCATAAAATATTACAAAAAATTGTAAAGTAATAAAAAAATGGCTATATCTCACATTTGATTAAAATTTGTTGAAAACTGAAAAGGTTCAAATTTTTAATTGTATTAATTTCTCGATTGTTCCTATGTGAGCTATAGGATATATTAGTCCGATTTTCCTAATATAGTACACAAAATTGAAGAGTAATATAAAATGGCTATATCTCAAATTTGATCCAAGTCTGTGGAAAACTGAAAAAGTTATAATTCTTTATTGTATTAATTGAAGAGTAATATGAAATGGCTATATCTTAAATTTGATTAAATTCTGTTAAAAACTGAAAAAGCTATAATTTTTATTTTTATTAATTTCTCTATCGTTTCTATGGGAGCTATAGGATATAGTAATCCGATTTTCATAATATTGTACGTAAAATTGTAAAGTAAAATCAAATGGTTACATCTTAAATTTGATTTAATTGTATTGAAAATGAAAAAAAAAATATAATTTTTAATTGTATTAATTTCTCGATCGTTCCAATGGGAGCTATATGATATAGTAGTCCGATTTTCATAAAATTGTACACGAAATTGTAAGGTAAAATAAAATGCTTATATCTCAAAGTTGATCAATTTCTATTCGAAACTGAAAAAGTTATAATATTTAATTGTATAAATTTCTCGATCGTTCCTATGTTAGCTATAGGATATAAAAATCCGATTTTAATAAATTTGTACACAAAATGTAGAATTATATAATACGGCTGTATCTCAAATTTGATGAAATTCCGTTCAAAACTGAAAAAGTAAAAGTTTTTAATTGTATTAATTTCTCGATTGTTCCAATGGGAGCTATAGGATATAGTAATCCGATTTGCATAATAATAATAATAATATTGTACGTAAAATTGTAAAGTACATTTAAATGGCTACATCTCAGATATGATATAGTAGTCCGATTTTCATAAAATTGTACACAAAATTGGAGTGTAATATAAAATGGCTATATCTCTGATTTGATCAAATTCTGTTGGAAACTAAAAAAGCTATAATTTTTAATTGTATTAATTTCTTGATCGTTCCTATGGGAGCTATAGGATATAGTAATCCGATTTTCATAATATTGTACGTAAAATTGTAAAGTAAAATCAAATGGTTACATCTTAAATTTGATTTAATTGTATTGAAAATGAAAAAAAAAATATAATTTTTAATTGTATTAATTTCTCGATTGTTCCAATGGGAGCTATAGGATATAGTAATCCGATTTTCATAAAACTGCACACAAAATAGTAAAGTATAATAAAATGGCTATATCTTAAATTTGATCAAATTCTGTTAAAAAAATGAAAATGTTATAATTTTTAATTGTATTAAATTCTCGACCGTCCTATGTAAGCTATATGATATAGTAATCCGATTTCATACAATTGAAGAGTTACATATGGCTATATCTCGAATTTGATCAAATTCTGTTGAAAACTGAAAAAGCTATAATTTTTATTTTTATTAATTTCTCTATCGTTTCTATGGGAGCTATAGGATATAGTAATCCGATTTTCATAAAATTGTACACAAAATTGTAGAGTAATACAAAATGGCTTTGTCTCAAATTTGATTAAATTCTGTTGAAAAATGAAAAAGTTCTTATTTTTAATTGTATTATTTTATTGAACGTTCCTATGGGAGCTATAGGATATAGTAATCCGATTTTTATAAAAAAAAATACACAATATTTGTGATTAATATTAAATGGCTATATCTCAAATTTGTTCAAATTCTGTTGAAAACTGAAAAAGCTATAAATTTTATTTGTATTTATTTCTTGATCGTTCCTATGGAAGTTATAGGATATAATAATCCGATTTTTATAAAATAGTAAACAATATTTTTGATTATGTTAATATTAAATGGCTATATCTCAAATTTGCTCAAATTCTGTTGAAAATTGAAAAAGCTATAAATTTTAATTGTATTTAATTCTTGATCGTTCCTATGGAAGTTATAGGCTATATCTCAAATTTGATCATATTCTGTTGAAAACTGAAAAAACTATAATTTTTAATTGTATTTAATTTCTTGATCGTTCCTATGGGAGCTAAAGGATATAGTAATCCTATTTTCATAAAATTGTACGTAAAATTGTAAAGTAAAATCAAATGGTTACATCTCAAATTTGATTTAATTCTGTTGAAAACTGAAAAAGTTCTTATTTTTAATCGTATTAATTTCTCGATCGTTCCTATGGGAGCTATATGATATAATAGTCTGATTTTCATAAAATTGTACACAAGGTTTTAGACTAATATAAAATGATCAAATTCTGTTGAAAACTGAAAAAGGTATAATATTTAATTGAATTAATTTATCGATCGTTCCCGTCGGATCTATAGGATATAGTAATCTGATTTTCATAAAATTGTACTCAAAATTTTGGAGTAATATAAAATGGCAATATCTCAAATTTGATCAAATTTTGTTGAAAACTGAAAAAGTTCTTATTTTTAAATGTATTAATTTCTCGACCGTTCCTATGTGAGCTATATAATATGGTAATCCGATTTTCATACAATTTTAAACAAAATTGTAGAGTAATATAAAATGGCTATATCTCTGATTTGATCAAATTCTGTTGGAAACTAAAAAAGCTATAATTTTTAATTGTATTAATTTCTTGATCGTTCCTATGGGAGCTAAAGGATATAGTAATCCTATTTTCATGAAATTGTACGTAAAATTGTAAAGTAAAATCAAATGGTTACATCTTAAATTTGATTTAATTGTATTGAAAATGAAAAAAAAAAAAATAATTTTTAATTGTATTAATTTCTCGATCGTTCCAATGGGAGCTATATGATATAGTAGTCCGATTTTCATAAAATTGTACACAAAATTGTAAAGTAAAATAAAATGCCTATATCTCAAAGTTGATCAATTTCTATTCGAAACTGAAAAAGTTATAATATTTAATTGTATAAATTTCTCGATCGTTCCTATGTTAGCTATAGGATATAGAAGTCCGATTTTAATAAATTTGTACACAAAATGTAGAATTATATAATACGGCTGTATCTCAAATTTGATCAAATTCCGTTTAAAACTGAAAAAGTAAAAGTTTTTAATTGTATTAATTTCTCGATTGTTCCAATGAGAGCTATAGGATATAGTAATCCGATTTTCATAAAACTGCACACAAAATAGTAAAGTATAATAAAATGGCTATATCTTAAATTTGATCAAATTCTGTTAAAAACTGAAAATGTTATAATTTTTAATTGTATTAATTTCTCGACCGTTCCTATGTAAGCTATATGATATAGTAATCCGATTTCATACAATTGAAGAGTTACATAAAATGGCTATATCTCGAATTTGATCAAATTCTGTTGTAAACTGAAAAAGCTATAATTTTTATTTTTATTAATTTCTCTATCGTTTCTATGGGAGCTATAGGATATAGTCATCCGATTTACATAAAATTGTACACAAAATTGTAGAGTATTACAAAATGGCTTTGTCTCAAATTTGATTAAATTCTGTTGAAAAATGGAAAAGTTCTTATTTTTAATTGTATTATTTTATTGAACGTTCCCATGGGAGCTATAGGATATAGTAATCCGATTTTTATAAAATAGTACACAATATTTTTGATTAATATTAAATGGCTATATCTCAAATTTGCTCAAATTCTGTTGAAAACTGAAAAAGCTATAATTTTTAATTATATTAATTTCTTGATCGTTCCTATGGGAGCTAAAGGATATAGTAATCCTATTTTCATAAAAATGTACGTAAAATTGTAAAGTAAAATCAAATGTTTACATCTCAAATTTGATTTAATTCTGTTGAAAACTGAAAAAGCTATAATTTTTAATTGTATTAATTTTTTGATCGTTCCTATGGGAGCTAAAGGATATAGTAATCCTATTTTCATAAAATTGTACGTAAAATTGTAAAGTAAAATCAAATGGTTACATCTCAAATTTGATTTAATTCTGTTGAAAACTGAAAAAGTTCTTATTTTTAATCGTATTAATTTCTCGATCGTTCCTATGGGAGCTATATGATATAATAGTCTGATTTTCATAAAACTGTACACAAAATTGTAGAGTAATACAAAATGGCTTTGTCTCAAATTTGATTAAATTCTGTTGAAAAATGAAAAAGCTATTATTTTTAATTGTATTATTTTATTGAACGTTCCTATGGGAGCTATAGGATATAGTAATCCGATTTTTATAAAATAGTACACAATATTTTTGATTAATATTAAATGGCTATATCTCAAATTTGCTCAAATTCTGTTGAAAACTGAAAAAGCTATAATTTTTAATTATATTAATTTCTTGATCGTTCTTATGGGAGCTAAAGGATATAGTAATCCTATTTTCATAAAAATGTACGTAAAATTGTAAAGTAAAATCAAATGTTTACATCTCAAATTTGATTTAATTCTGTTGAAAACTGAAAAAGCTATAATTTTTAATTGTATTAATTTTTTGATCGGTCCTATGGGAGCTAAAGGATATAGTAATCCTATTTTCATAAAATTGTACGTAAAATTGTAAAGTAAAATCAAATGGTTTCATCTCAAATTTGATTTCATTCTGTTGAAAACTGAAAAAGTTCTTATTTTTAATCGTATTAATTTCTCGATCGTTCCTATGTGAGCTATATAATATGGTAATCCGATTTTCATACAATTTTAAAAAAAATTGTAGAGTAATATAAAATGGCTATATCTCTGATTTGATCAAATTCTGTTGGAAACTAAAAAAGCTATAATTTTTAATTGTATTAATTTCTTGATCGTTCCTATGGGAGCTAAAGGATATAGTAATCCTATTTTCATAAAATTGTACGTAAAATTGTAAAGTAAAATCAAATGGTTACATCTTAAATTTGATTTAATTGTATTGAAAATGAAAAAAAAAATATAATTTTTAATTGTATTAATTTCTCGATCGTTCCAATGGGAGCTATATGATATAGTAGTCCGATTTTCATAAAATTGTACACAAAATTGTAAAGTAAAATAAAATGCCTATATCTCAAAGTTGATCAATTTCTATTCGAAACTGAAAAAGTTATAATATTTAATTGTATAAATTTCTCGATCGTTCCTATGTTAGCTATAGGATATAGAAGTCCGATTTTAATAAATTTGTACACAAAATGTAGAATTATATAATACGGCTGTATCTCAAATTTGATCAAATTCCGTTTAAAACTGAAAAAGTAAAAGTTTTTAATTGTATTAATTTCTCGATTGTTCCAATGAGAGCTATAGGATATAGTAATCCGATTTTCATAAAACTGCACACAAAATAGTAAAGTATAATAAAATGGCTATATCTTAAATTTGATCAAATTCTGTTAAAAACTGAAAATGTTATAATTTTTAATTGTATTAATTTCTCGACCGTTCCTATGTAAGCTATATGATATAGTAATCCGATTTCATACAATTGAAGAGTTACATAAAATGGCTATATCTCGAATTTGATCAAATTCTGTTGTAAACTGAAAAAGCTATAATTTTTATTTTTATTAATTTCTCTATCGTTTCTATGGGAGCTATAGGATATAGTCATCCGATTTACATAAAATTGTACACAAAATTGTAGAGTAATACAAAATGGCTTTGTCTCAAATTTGATTAAATTCTGTTGAAAAATGAAAAAGTTCTTATTTTTAATTGTATTATTTTATTGAACGTTCCTATGGGAGCTATAGGATATAGTAATCCGATTTTTATAAAATAGTACACAATATTTTTGATTAATATTAAATGGCTATATCTCAAATTTGCTCAAATTCTGTTGAAAACTGAAAAAGCTATACATTTTAATTGTATTTATTTCTTGATCGTTCCTATGGAAGTTATAGGATATAGTAATCCGATTTGCATAATATTGTACGTAAAATTGTAAAGTACATTCAAATGGCTACATCTCAAATATGATATAGTAGTCAGATTTTCAAAAAATTGTACACGAAATTGTAAAGTATAATAAAATGCCTATATCTCAAATTTGATCAAATTCTGTTGAAAACTGAAAAAGCTATAATTTTTTCTCGATCGCTCCGATGCGAGCTATATGATAAAAAAGTCTGATTTTCATAAAATAGTACACAACATTTTAGAGTAATAAAAAATTACTATATCTCAAATTTGATCAAATTCTGTTGAAAACTGAAAAAGCTATAATATTTTCTCGACCGTTCCTATGTGAGCTATATGATATGGTAATCCGATTTTAATACAATTTGACACAAAATTGTAGAGTCATATAAAATGGCTATATCTCAAATTTAATCAAATTCTGTTGAAAACTGAAAAAGCTATACATTTAAATTGAATTTATTTCTTGATCGTTCCTATGGAAGTTATAGGATATAGTAATCCGATTTGCATAATATTGTACGTAAAATTGTAAAGTACATTCAAATGGCTACATCTCAAATATGATATAGTAGTCCGATTTTCATAAAATTGTACACGAAATTGTAAAGTATTTTAAAATGCCTATATCTCAAATTTGATCAAATTCTGTTGAAAACTGAAAAAGCTATAATTTTTTTTCGATCGCTCCGATGCGAGCTATATGATATAAAAGTCTGATTTTCATAAAATAGTACACAACATTTTAGAGAAATAAAAATTTACTATATCTCAAATTTGATCACATTCTGTTGAAAACTGAAAAAGCTATAATTTTTCTCGACCGTTCCTATGTGAGCTATATGATATGGTAATCCGATTTTAATACAATTTGACACAAAATTGTAGAGTCATATAAAATGGCTATATCTCAAATTTAATCAAATTCTGTTGAAAACTGAAAAAGCTATACATTTAAATTGAATTTATTTCTTGATCGTTCCTATGGAAGTTATAGGATATAGTAATCCGATTTGCATAATATTGTACGTAAAATTGTAAAGTACATTCAAATGGCTACATCTCAAATATGATATAGTAGTCAGATTTTCAAAAAATTGTACACGAAATTGTAAAGTATAATAAAATGCCTATATCTCAAATTTGATCAAATTCTGTTGAAAACTGAAAAAGCTATAATTTTTTCTCGATCGCTCCGATGCGAGCTATATGATAAAAAAGTCTGATTTTCATAAAATAGTACACAACATTTTAGAGAAATAAAAATTTACTATATCTCAAATTTGATCACATTCTGTTGAAAACTGAAAAAGCTATAATTTTTCTCGATCGCTCCTATGGGAGCTATATGATATAATAGTCTGATTTTCATAAAATAGTACAAAAAATTGGAGAGTAATATAAAATGGCTATATCTCAAATTTGATCAAATTCTGTTGAAAACTGAAAAAGCTATAATTTTTAATTGTATTAATTTCTTGATCGTTCCTATGGGAGCTATATGATATAATAGTCTGATTTTCATAAAATTGTACACAAGGTTTTAGACTAATATAAAATGATCAAATTCTGTTGAAAACTGAAAAAGGTATAATATTTAATTGAATTAATTTATCGATCGTTCCCGTCGGATCTATAGGATATAGTAATCTGATTTTCATAAAATTGTACTCAAAATTTTAGAGTAATATAAAATGGCAATATCTCAAATTTGATCAAATTTTGTTGAAAACTGAAAAAGTTCTTATTTTTAATTGTATTAATTTCTCGACCGTTCCTATGTGAGCTATATAATACGGTAATCCGATTTTCATACAATTTTAAACAAAATTGTAGAGTTATATAAAATGGCTATATCTCTGATTTGATCAAATTCTGTTGGAAACTAAAAAAGCTATAATTTTTAATTGTATTAATTTCTTGATCGTTCCTATGGGAGCTAAAAGATATAGTAATCCTATTTTCATAAAATTGTACGTAAAATTGTAAAGTAAAATCAAATGGTTAAATCTTAAATTTGATTTAATTGTATTGAAAATAAAAAAAAATATATAATTTTTAATTGTATTAATTTCTCGATCGTTCCAATGGGAGCTATATGATATAGTAGTCCGATTTTCATAAAATTGTACACAAAATTGTAAAGTAAAATAAAATGCCTATATCTCAAAGTTGATCAATTTCTATTCGAAACTGAAAAAGTTATAATATTTAATTGTATAAATTTCTCGATCGTTCCTATGTTAGCTATAGGATATAGAAGTCCGATTTTAATAAATTTGTACACAAAATGTAGAATTATATAATACGGCTGTATCTCAAATTTGATCAAATTCCGTTTAAAACTGAAAAAGTAAAAGTTTTTAATTGTATTAATTTCTCGATTGTTCCAATGAGAGCTATAGGATATAGTAATCCGATTTTCATAAAACTGCACACAAAATAGTAAAGTATAATAAAATGGCTATATCTTAAATTTGATCAAATTCTGTTAAAAACTGAAAATGTTATAATTTTTAATTGTATTAATTTCTCGACCGTTCCTATGTAAGCTATATGATATAGTAATCCGATTTCATACAATTGAAGAGTTACATAAAATGGCTATATCTCGAATTTGATCAAATTCTGTTGAAAACTGAAAAAGCTATAATTTTTATTTTTATTAATTTCTCTATCGTTTCTATGGGAGCTATAGGATATAGTCATCCGATTTACATAAAATTGTACACAAAATTGTAGAGTAATACAAAATGGCTTTGTCTCAAATTTGATTAAATTCTGTTGAAAAATGAAAAAGCTATTATTTTTAATTGTATTATTTTATTGAACGTTCCTATGGGAGCTATAGGATATAGTAATCCGATTTTTATAAAATAGTACACAATATTTTTGATTAATATTAAATGGCTATATCTCAAATTTGCTCAAATTCTGTTGAAAACTGAAAAAGCTATAAATTTTAATTGTATTTATTTCTTGATCGTTCCTATGGAAGTTATAGGATATAGTAATCCGATTTGCATAATATTGTACGTAAAATTGTAAAGTACATTCAAATGGCTACATCTCAAATATGATATAGTAGTCCGATTTTCATAAAATTGTACACAAAATTGGAGAGTAATATAAAATGGCTATATCTCAAATTTGATCAAATTCTGTTGAAAACTGAAAAAGCTATAATTTTTAATTGTATTAATTTCTTGATCGTTCCTATGGGAGCTAAAGGACATAGTAATCCTATTTTCATAAAATTGTACGTAAAATTGTAAAGTAAAATCAAATGGTTACATCTCAAATTTGATTTAATTCTGTTGAAAACTGAAAAAGTTCTTATTTTTAATCCTATTAATTTCTCGATCTTTCCTATGGGAGCTATATGATATAATAGTCTGATTTTCATAAAATTGTACACAAGGTTTTAGACTAATATAAAATGATCAAATTCTGTTGAAAACTTGAAAAGGTATAATATTTAATTGAATTAATTTATCGATCGTTCCCGTCGGATCTATAGGATATAGTAATCTGATTTTCATAAAATTGTACTCCAAATTTTAGAGTAATATAAAATGGCAATATCTCAAATTTGATCAAATTTTGTTGAAAACTGAAAAAGTTCTTATTTTTAATTGTATTAATTTCTCGACCGTTCCTATGTAAGCTATATGATATAGTAATCCGATTTCATACAATTGAAGAATTACATAAAATGGCTATATCTCGAATTTGATCAAATTCTGTTGAAAACTGAAAAAACTATAATTTTTATTTTTATTAATTTGTCTATCGTTTCTATGGGAGCTATAGGATATAGTAATCCGATTTTCATAAAATTGTACACAAAATTGTAGAGTAATACAAAATTGCTTTGTCTCAAATTTGATTAAATTCTGTTGAAAAATGAAAAAGCTATTATTTTTAATTGTATTATTTTATTGAACGTTCCTATGGGAGCTATAGGATATAGTAATCCGATTTTTATAAAATAGTACACAATATTTTTGATTAATATTAAATGGCTATATCTCAAATTTGCTCAAATTCTGTTGAAAACTGAAAAAGCTATAAATTTTAATTGTATTTATTTCTTGATCGTTCCTATGGAAGTTATAGGATATAGTAATCCGATTTGCATAATATTGTACGTAAAATTGTAAAGTACATTCAAATGGCTACATCTCAAATATGATATAGTAGTCCGATTTTCATAAAATTGTACACAAAATTGGAGAGTAATATAAAATGGCTATATCTCAAATTTGATCAAATTCTGTTGAAAACTGAAAAAGCTATAATTTTTAACTGTATTAATTTCTCGATCGTTCCTATGGGAGCTATATGATATAGTAATCCTATTTTCATAAAATAGTACGTAAAATTGTAGAGTAAAATCAAATGATTACATCTCAAATTTGATTTAATTCTGTTGAAAACTGAAAAAGTTCTTATTTTTAATCGTATTAATTTCTCGATCGTTCCTATGGGAGCTATATCTCTTGGACGTTGATGCACTAAGGTCAGTACATTCAAGTGGCCCGTATGACACCAGGCACGTGCCTGTTTGGGTTAGGTGTTAGTAGGCGCGATGAAAAATATAGGACAGAATACGAGGAAAATTGAACTACCGGCGTGCTGCCAGATTGTTAGCTTGCATGCTTACTAAGTGTGTTAGTATTAAAGATTTTAATTTGGGAAGGGTATCTACGTTAGAGATTAGTGTGTACAAATCAATATAATTTGCACATAACACTCTAAAAGGTTCATGCAGTTCAAAGGAGGTCCTACAGTGGCGCAACACTAATGGGATATAGGATCTAGTGGCTCTACATGGTACATGGAAATTAAGCTGACTCAACAAGTCAGCACTTTCCACATCACCATGGATATATGATATAATAGTCCGATTTTCATAAAATTGTACACGAACTTGTAAAGTATAATAAAATGCCTATATCTCAAAGCTGATCAAATTTTGTTGAAAACTGAAAAAGCTATAATTTTTACTTGTATTAATTTCTTGATCGTTCCTATGGGAGCTAAAGGATATAATAAACGTATTTTCATAAAATTGTACGTAAAATTGTAAAGTAAAATCAAATGGCTACATCTCAAATTTGATTTAATTCTGTTGAAAACTGAAAAAGTTCTTATTTTTAATCGTATTAATTTTTCGATCGTTCCTATGGGAGCTATACGATATAATAGTCTGATTTTCATAAAATTGTACACAAAATTGTAGGAAAATATAAAATGGCTTTATCTCAAAATTGATCAAATTCTGTTAAAAACTGAAAGAGCTAAAATTTTTAACTGTATTAATTTCTCGATCGTTCCTATGGGAGCTAAAGGATATAGTAATCCGATTTGCATAATATTGTATGTAAAATTGTAAAGTACATTCAAATGGCTACATCTCAAATATGATATAGTAGTCCGATTTTCATAAAATTGTACACAAAATTGGAGAGTAATATAAAATGGCTATATCTCAAATTTGATCAAATTCTGTTGAAAACTGAAAAAGCTATAATTTTTAATTGTATTAATTTCTTGATCGTTCCTATGGGAGCTAAAGGATATAGTAATCCTATTTTCATAAAATTGTACGTAAAATGGTAAAGTAAAATCAAATGGTTACATCTCAAATTTGATTTAATTCTGTTGAAAACTGAAAAAGTTCTTATTTTTAATCCTATTAATTTCTCGATCTTTCCTATGGGAGCTATATGAAATAATAGTCTGATTTTCATAAAATTGTACACAAGGTTTTAGACTAATATAAAATGATCAAATTCGGTTGAAAACTGAAAAAGGTATAATATTTAATTGAATTAATTTATCGATCGTTCCCGTCGGATCTATAGGATATAGTAATCTGATTTTCATAAAATTGTACTCAAAATTTTAGAGTAATATAAAATGGCAATATCTCAAATTTGATCAAATTTTGTTGAAAACTGAAAAAGTTCTTATTTTTAATTGTATTAATTTCTCGACCGTTCCTATGTAAGCTATATGATATAGTAATCCGATTTCATACAATTGAAGAATTACATAAAATGGCTATATCTCGAATTTGATCAAATTCTGTTGAAAACTGAAAAAGCTATAATTTTTATTTTTATTAATTTCTCTATCGTTTCTATGGGAGCTATAGGATATAGTAATCCGATTTTCATAAAATTGTACACAAAATTGTAGAGTAATACAAAATGGCTTTGTCTCAAATTTGATTAAATTCTGTTGAAAAATGAAAAAGCTATTATTTTTAATTGTATTATTTTATTGAACGTTCCTATGGGAGCTATAGGATATAGTAATCCGATTTTTATAAAATAGTACACAATATTTTTGATTAATATTAAATGGCTATATCTCAAATTTGCTCAAATTCTGTTGAAAACTGAAAAAGCTATAAATTTTAATTGTATTTATTTCTTGATCGTTCCTATGGAAGTTATAGGATATAGTAATCCGATTTGCATAATATTGTACGTAAAATTGTAAAGTACATTCAAATGGCTACATCTCAAATATGATATAGTAGTCAGATTTTCAAAAAATTGTACACGAAATTGTAAAGTATAATAAAATGCCTATATCTCAAATTTGATCAAATTCTGTTGAAAACTGAAAAAGCTATAATTTTTTCTCGATCGCTCCGATGCGAGCTATATGATAAAAAAGTCTGATTTTCATAAAATAGTACACAACATTTTAGAGTAATAAAAAATTACTATATCTCAAATTTGATCAAATTCTGTTGAAAACTGAAAAAGCTATAATATTTTCTCGACCGTTCCTATGTGAGCTATATGATATGGTAATCCGATTTTAATACAATTTGACACAAAATTGTAGAGTCATATAAAATGGCTATATCTCAAATTTAATCAAATTCTGTTGAAAACTGAAAAAGCTATACATTTAAATTGAATTTATTTCTTGATCGTTCCTATGGAAGTTATAGGATATAGTAATCCGATTTGCATAATATTGTACGTAAAATTGTAAAGTACATTCAAATGGCTACATCTCAAATATGATATAGTAGTCAGATTTTCAAAAAATTGTACACGAAATTGTAAAGTATAATAAAATGCCTATATCTCAAATTTGATCAAATTCTGTTGAAAACTGAAAAAGCTATAATTTTTTTTCGATCGCTCCGATGCGAGCTATATGATATAAAAGTCTGATTTTCATAAAATAGTACACAACATTTTAGAGAAATAAAAATTTACTATATCTCAAATTTGATCACATTCTGTTGAAAACTGAAAAAGCTATAATTTTTCTCGATCGCTCCTATGGGAGCTATATGATATAATAGTCTGATTTTCATAAAATAGTACAAAAAATTGGAGAGTAATATAAAATGGCTATATCTCAAATTTGATCAAATTCTGTTGAAAACTGAAAAAGCTATAATTTTTAATTGTATTAATTTCTTGATCGTTCCTATGGGAGCTATATGATATAATAGTCTGATTTTCATAAAATTGTACACAAGGTTTTAGACTAATATAAAATGATCAAATTCTGTTGAAAACTGAAAAAGGTATAATATTTAATTGAATTAATTTATCGATCGTTCCCGTCGGATCTATAGGATATAGTAATCTGATTTTCATAAAATTGTACTCAAAATTTTAGAGTAATATAAAATGGCAATATCTCAAATTTGATCAAATTTTGTTGAAAACTGAAAAAGTTCTTATTTTTAATTGTATTAATTTCTCGACCGTTCCTATGTGAGCTATATAATACGGTAATCCGATTTTCATACAATTTTAAACAAAATTGTAGAGTTATATAAAATGGCTATATCTCTGATTTGATCAAATTCTGTTGGAAACTAAAAAAGCTATAATTTTTAATTGTATTAATTTCTTGATCGTTCCTATGGGAGCTAAAAGATATAGTAATCCTATTTTCATAAAATTGTACGTAAAATTGTAAAGTAAAATCAAATGGTTAAATCTTAAATTTGATTTAATTGTATTGAAAATAAAAAAAAATATATAATTTTTAATTGTATTAATTTCTCGATCGTTCCAATGGGAGCTATATGATATAGTAGTCCGATTTTCATAAAATTGTACACGAAATTGTAAAGTAAAATAAAATGCCTATATCTCAAAGTTGATCAATTTCTATTCGAAACTGAAAAAGTTATAATATTTAATTGTATAAATTTCTCGATCGTTCCTATGTTAGCTATAGGAATAGAAGTCCGATTTTAATAAATTTGTACACAAAATGTAGAATTATATAATACGGCTGTATCTCAAATTTGATCAAATTCCGTTCAAAACTGAAAAAGTAAAAGTTTTTAATTGTATTAATTTCTCGATTGTTCCAATGGGAGCTATAGGATATAGTAATCCGATTTTCATAAAACTGCACACAAAATAGTAAAGTATAATAAAATGGCTATATCTTAAATTTGATCAAATTCTGTTAAAAACTAAAAATGTTATAATTTTTAATTGTATTAATTTCTCGACCGTTCCTATGTAAGCTATATGATATAGTAATCCGATTTCATACAATTGAAGAGTTACATAAAATGGCTATATCTCGAATTTGATCAAATTCTGTTGAAAACTGAAAAAGCTATAATTTTTATTTTTATTAATTTCTCTATCGTTTCTATGGGAGCTATAGGATATAGTAATCCGATTTTCATAAAATTGTACACAAAATTGTAGAGTAATACAAAATGGCTTTGTCTCAAATTTGATTAAATTCTGTTGAAAAATTAAAAAGTTCTTATTTTTAATTGTATTATTTATTGAACGTTCCTATGGGAGCTATAGGAAATAGTAATCCGATTTTTATAAAAAATACACAATATTTGTGATTAATATTAAATGGCTATATCTCAAATTTGATCAAATTCTGTTGAAAACTGAAAAAGCTATAAATTTTAATTGTATTTATTTCTTGATCGTTCCTATGGAAGTTATAGGATATAGTAATCCGATTTGCATAATATTGTACGTAAAATTGTAAAGTACATTCAAATGGCTACATCTCAAATATGATATAGTAGTCCGATTTTCATAAAATTGTACACAAAATTGGAGAGTAATATAAAATGGCTATATCTCAAATTTGATCAAATTCTGTTGAAAACTGAAAAAGCTATAATTTTTAATTGTATTAATTTCTTGATCGTTCCTATGGGAGCTAAAGGACATAGTAATCATATTTTCATAAAATTGTACGTAAAATTGTAAAGTAAAATCAAATGGTTACATCTCAAATTTGATTTAATTCTGTTGAAAACTGAAAAAGTTCTTATTTTTAATCCTATTAATTTCTCGATCTTTCCTATGGGAGCTATATGATATAATAGTCTGATTTTCATAAAATTGTACACAAGGTTTTAGACTAATATAAAATGATCAAATTCTGTTGAAAACTTGAAAAGGTATAATATTTAATTGAATTAATTTATCGATCGTTCCCGTCGGATCTATAGGATATAGTAATCTGATTTTCATAAAATTGTACTCCAAATTTTAGAGTAATATAAAATGGCAATATCTCAAATTTGATCAAATTTTGTTGAAAACTGAAAAAGTTCTTATTTTTAATTGTATTAATTTCTCGACCGTTCCTATGTAAGCTATATGATATAGTAATCCGATTTCATACAATTGAAGAATTACATAAAATGGCTATATCTCGAATTTGATCAAATTCTGTTGAAAACTGAAAAAACTATAATTTTTATTTTTATTAATTTCTCTATCGTTTCTATGGGAGCTATAGGATATAGTAATCCGATTTTCATAAAATTGTACACAAAATTGTAGAGTAATACAAAATGGCTTTGTCTCAAATTTGATTAAATTCTGTTGAAAAATGAAAAAGCTATTATTTTTAATTGTATTATTTTATTGAACGTTCCTATGGGAGCTATAGGATATAGTAATCCGATTTTTATAAAATAGTACACAATATTTTTGATTAATATTAAATGGCTATATCTCAAATTTGCTCAAATTCTGTTGAAAACTGAAAAAGCTATAAATTTTAATTGTATTTATTTCTTGATCGTTCCTATGGAAGTTATAGGATATAGTAATCCGATTTGCATAATATTGTACGTAAAATTGTAAAGTACATTCAAATGGCTACATCTCAAATATGATATAGTAGTCCGATTTTCATAAAATTGTACACAAAATTGGAGAGTAATATAAAATGGCTATATCTCAAATTTGATCAAATTCTGTTGAAAACTGAAAAAGCTATAATTTTTAACTGTATTAATTTCTCGATCGTTCCTATGGGAGCTATATGATATAGTAATCCTATTTTCATAAAATAGTACGTAAAATTGTAGAGTAAAATCAAATGATTACATCTCAAATTTGATTTAATTCTGTTGAAAACTGAAAAAGTTCTTATTTTTAATCGTATTAATTTCTCGATCGTTCCTATGGGAGCTATATCTCTTGGACGTTGATGCACTAAGGTCAGTACATTCAAGTGGCCCGTATGACACCAGGCACGTGCCTGTTTGGGTTAGGTGTTAGTAGGCGCGATGAAAAATATAGGACAGAATACGAGGAAAATTGAACTACCGGCGTGCTGCCAGATTGTTAGCTTGCATGCTTACTAAGTGTGTTAGTATTAAAGATTTTAATTTGGGAAGGGTATCTACGTTAGAGATTAGTGTGTACAAATCAATATAATTTGCACATAACACTCTAAAAGGTTCATGCAGTTCAAAGGAGGTCCTACAGTGGCGCAACACTAATGGGATATAGGATCTAGTGGCTCTACATGGTACATGGAAATTAAGCTGACTCAACAAGTCAGCACTTTCCACATCACCATGGATATATGATATAATAGTCCGATTTTCATAAAATTGTACACGAACTTGTAAAGTATAATAAAATGCCTATATCTCAAAGCTGATCAAATTTTGTTGAAAACTGAAAAAGCTATAATTTTTACTTGTATTAATATCTTGATCGTTCCTATGGGAGCTAAAGGATATAGTAAACGTATTTTCATAAAATTGTACGTAAAATTGTAAAGTAAAATCAAATGGCTACATCTCAAATTTGATTTAATTCTGTTGAAAACTGAAAAAGTTCTTATTTTTAATCGTATTAATTTTTCGATCGTTCCTATGGGAGCTATACGATATAATAGTCTGATTTTCATAAAATTGTACACAAAATTGTAGGAAAATATAAAATGGCTTTATCTCAAAATTGATCAAATTCTGTTAAAAACTGAAAGAGCTATAATTTTTAACTGTATTAATTTCTCGATCGTTCCTATGGGAGCTAAAGGATATAGTAATCCGATTTGCATAATATTGTATGTAAAATTGTAAAGTACATTCAAATGGCTACATCTCAAATATGATATAGTAGTCCGATTTTCATAAAATTGTACACAAAATTGGAGAGTAATATAAAATGGCTATATCTCTGATTTGATCAAATTCTGTTGGAAACTGAAAAAGCTATCATTTTTACTTGTATTAATTTCTTGATCGTTCCTATGGGAGCTAAAGAATATAGTAATCCTATTTTCATAAAATAGTACGTAAAATTGTAGAGTAAAATCAAATTGTTACATCTCAAATTTGATTTAATTCTGTTGAAAACTGAAAAAGTTCTTATTTTTAATTGTATTAATTTCTCGATCGCTCATATGGGAGCTATATGATATAACAGTCTGATTTTCATAAAATGGTACACAACATTTTAGAGTAATATAAAATGGCTATATCGCTGATTTGATCAAATTCTGTTGGAAAGTGAAAAAGCTATAATTTTTAATTGTATTAATTTTTCGATCGTTCCTATGGCAGCTTTACGATATAATAGTCTGATTTTCATAAAATTGTACACAAAATTGTAGAGAAACATAAAATGGCTATATCTCTGATTTGATCAAATTCTGTTGGAAACTGAAAAAGCTATAATTTTTACTTGTATTAATTTCTTGATCGTTCCTATGGGAGCTAAAGGATATAGTAAACGTATTTTCATAAAATTGTACGTAAAATTGTAAAGTAAAATCAAATGGCTATATCTCAAATTTGAATTAATTCTGTTGAAAACTGAAAAAGTTCTTATTTTTAATCGTATTAATTTATCGATCGTTCCTATGGGAGCTATACGATATAATAGTCTGATTTTCATAAAATTGTACACAAAATTGTAGGAAAATATAAAATGGCTTTATCTCAAAATTGATCAAATTCTGTTAAAAACTGAAAAAGCTATAATTTTTAACTGTATTAATTTCTCGATCGTTCCTATGGGAGCTAAAGGATATAGTAATCCGATTTGCATAATATTGTACGTAAAATTGTAAAGTACATTCAAATGGCTACATCTCAAATATGATATAGTAGTCCGATTTTCATAAAATTGTACACAAAATTGGAGAGTAATATAAAATGGCTATATCTCTGATTTGATCAAATTCTGTTGGAAACTGAAAAAGCTATAATTTTTACTTGTATTAATTTCTTGATCGTTCCTATGGGAGCTAAAGGATATAGTAATCCTATTTTCATAAAATTGTACGTAAAATTGTAAAGTAAAATCAAATGGTTACATCTCAAATTTGATTTAATTCTGTTGAAAACTGAAAAAGTTCTTATTTTTAATCGTATTAATTTCTCGATCGTTCCTATGGGAGCTAAAGGATATAGTAATCCGATTTGCATAATATTGTACGTAAAATTGTAAAGTACATTCAAATGGCTACATCTCAAATATGATATAGTAGTCCGATTTTCATAAAATTGTACACAAAATTGTAGAGAAATATAAAATGGCTATATCTCTGATTTATTCAAATTCTGTTGAAAACTGAAAAAGCTATAATTTTTAATTGTATTAATTTCTTGTTCTTTCCTATGGGAGCTAAAGGATATAGTAATCCTAATTTCATAAAATTGTACGTAAAATTGTAAAGTAAAATCAAATGGTTACATCTCAAATTTGATTTAATTCTGTTGAAAACTGAAAAAGTTCTTAGTTTTAATTGTATTAATTTATCGATCGTTCCTTTGGGAGCTATACGATATAATAGTCTGATTTTCATAAAATTGTACACAAAATTGTAGGAAAATATAAAATGGCTTTATCTCAAAATTGATCAAATTCTGTTAAAAACTGAAAAAGCTATAATTTTTAACTGTATTAATTTCTCGATCGTTTCTATGGGAGCTAAAGGATATAGTAATCCGATTTGCATAATATTGTACGTAAAATTGTAAAGTACATTCAAATGGCTACATCTCAAATATGATATAGTAGTCCGATTTTTATAAAATTGTACACAAAATTGGAGAGTAATATAAAATGGCTATATCTCTGATTTGATCAAATTCTGTTGGAAACTAAAAAAGCTATAATTTTTAATTGTATTAATTTCTTGATCGTTCCTATGGGAGCTAAAGGATATAGTAATCCTATTTTCATAAAATTGTACGTAAAATTGTAAAGTAAAATCAAATGGTTACATCTCAAATTTGATTTAATTCTGTTGAAAACTGAAAAAGTTCTTATTTTTAATCGTATTAATTTCTCGATCGTTCCTATGGGAGCTATATGATATAATAGTCCGATTTTCATAAAATTGTACACGAACTTGTAAAGTATAATAAAATGCCTATATCTCAAAGCTGATCAAATTTTGTTGAAAACTGAAAAAGCTATAATTTTTTCTCGATCGCTCCAATGGGAGCGATATGATATTATAGTCTGATTTTCATAAATAGTACACAAAATTGTAGAGAAATATAAAATGGGTATATCTCTGATTTATTCAAATTCTGTTGAAAACTGAAAAAGCTATAGTTTTTAATTGTATTAATTTCTTGTTCTTTCCTATGGGAGCTAAAGGATATAGTAATCCTAATTTCATAAAATTGTACGTAAAATTGTAAAGTAAAATCAAATGGTTACATCTCAAATTTGATTTAATTCTGTTGAAAACTGAAAAAGTTCTTAGTTTTAATTGTATTAATTTATCTATCGTTCCTTTGGGAGCTATACGATATAATAGTCTGATTTTCATAAAATTGTACACAAAATTGTAGGAAAATATAAAATGGCTTTATCTCAAAATTGATCAAATTCTGTTAAAAACTGAAAAAGCTATAATTTTTAACTGTATTAATTTCTCGATCGTTCCTATGGGAGCTAAAGGATATAGTAATCCGATTTGCATAATATTGTATGTAAAATTGTAAAGTACATTCAAATGGCTACATCTCAAATATGATATAGTAGTCCGATTTTCATAAAATTGTACACAAAATTGGAGAGTAATATAAAATGGCTATATCTCTGATTTGATCAAATTCTGTTGGAAACTGAAAAAGCTATCATTTTTACTTGTATTAATTTCTTGATCGTTCCTATGGGAGCTAAAGAATATAGTAATCCTATTTTCATAAAATAGTACGTAAAATTGTAGAGTAAAATCAAATTGTTACATCTCAAATTTGATTTAATTCTGTTGAAAACTGAAAAAGTTCTTATTTTTAATTGTATTAATTTCTCGATCGCTCATATGGGAGCTATATGATATAACAGTCTGATTTTCATAAAATGGTACACAACATTTTAGAGTAATATAAAATGGCTATATCGCTGATTTGATCAAATTCTGTTGGAAAGTGAAAAAGCTATAATTTTTAATTGTATAAATTTTTCGATCGTTCCTATGGCAGCTTTACGATATAATAGTCTGATTTTCATAAAATTGTACACAAAATTGTAGAGAAACATAAAATGGCTATATCTCTGATTTGATCAAATTCTGTTGGAAATTGAAAAAGCTATAATTTTTACTTGTATTAATTTCTTGATCGTTCCTATGGGAGCTAAAGGATATAGTAAACGTATTTTCATAAAATTGTACGTAAAATTGTAAAGTAAAATCAAATGGCTACATCTCAAATTTGATTTAATTCTGTTGAAAACTGAAAAAGTTCTTATTTTTAATCGTATTAATTTCTCGATCGTTCCTATGGGAGCTATATGATATAATAGTCCGATTTTCATAAAATTGTACACGAACTTGTAAAGTATAATAAAATGCCTATATCTCAAAGCTGATCAAATTTTGTTGAAAACTGAAAAAGCTATAATTTTTTCTCGATCGCTCCAATGGGAGCGATATGATATTATAGTCTGATTTTCATAAATAGTACACAAAATTGTAGAGAAATATAAAATGGGTATATCTCTGATTTATTCAAATTCTGTTGAAAACTGAAAAAGCTATAGTTTTTAATTGTATTAATTTCTTGTTCTTTCCTATGGGAGCTAAAGGATATAGTAATCCTAATTTCATAAAATTGTACGTAAAATTGTAAAGTAAAATCAAATGGTTACATCTCAAATTTGATTTAATTCTGTTGAAAACTGAAAAAGTTCTTAGTTTTAATTGTATTAATTTATCGATCGTTCCTTTGGGAGCTATACGATATAATAGTCTGATTTTCATAAAATTGTACACAAAATTGTAGGAAAATATAAAATGGCTTTATCTCAAAATTGATCAAATTCTGTTAAAAACTGTAAAAGCTATAATTTTTAACTGTATTAATTTCTCGATCGTTTCTATGGGAGCTAAAGGATATAGTAATCCGATTTGCATAATATTGTACGTAAAATTGTAAAGTACATTCAAATGGCTACATCTCAAATATGATATAGTAGTCCGATTTTTATAAAATTGTACACAAAATTGGAGAGTAATATAAAATGGCTATATCTCTGATTTGATCAAATTCTGTTGGAAACTAAAAAAGCTATAATTTTTAATTGTATTAATTTCTTGATCGTTCCTATGGGAGCTAAAGGATATAGTAATCCTATTTTCATAAAATTGTACGTAAAATTGTAAAGTAAAATCAAATGGTTACATCTCAAATTTGATTTAATTCTGTTGAAAACTGAAAAAGTTCTTATTTTTAATTGTATTAATTTCTCGATCGTTCCTATGGGAGCTATATGATATAATAGTCCGATTTTCATAAAATTGTACACGAACTTGTAAAGTATAATAAAATGCCTATATCTCAAAGCTGATCAAATTTTGTTGAAAACTGAAAAAGCTATAATTTTTTCTCGATCGCTCCAATGGGAGCGATATGATATTATAGTCTGATTTTCATAAATAGTACACAAAATTGTAGAGAAATATAAAATGGGTATATCTCTGATTTATTCAAATTCTGTTGAAAACTGAAAAAGCTATAGTTTTTAATTGTATTAATTTCTTGTTCTTTCCTATGGGAGCTAAAGGATATAGTAATCCTAATTTCATAAAATTGTACGTAAAATTGTAAAGTAAAATCAAATGGTTACATCTCAAATTTGATTTAATTCTGTTGAAAACTGAAAAAGTTCTTAGTTTTAATTGTATTAATTTATCGATCGTTCCTTTGGGAGCTATACGATATAATAGTCTGATTTTCATAAAATTGTACACAAAATTGTAGGAAAATATAAAATGGCTTTATCTCAAAATTGATCAAATTCTGTTAAAAACTGAAAAAGCTATAATTTTTAACTGTATTATTTCTCGATCGTTCCTATGGGAGCTAAAGGATATAGTAATCCGATTTGCATAATATTGTATGTAAAATTGTAAAGTACATTCAAATGGCTACATCTCAAATATGATATAGTAGTCCGATTTTCATAAAATTGTACACAAAATTGGAGAGTAATATAAAATGGCTATATCTCTGATTTGATCAAATTCTGTTGGAAACTGAAAAAGCTATAATTTTTACTTGTATTAATTTCTTGATCGTTCCTATGGGAGCTAAAGAATATAGTAATCCTATTTTCATAAAATAGTACGTAAAATTGTAGAGTAAAATCAAATTGTTACATCTCAAATTTGATTTAATTCTGTTGAAAACTGAAAAAGTTCTTATTTTTAATTGTATTAATTTTTCGATCGCTCATATGGGAGCTATATGATATAACAGTCTGATTTTCATAAAATGGTACACAACATTTTAGAGTAATATAAAATGGCTATATCGCTGATTTGATCAAATTCTGTTGGAAAGTGAAAAAGCTATAATTTTTAATTGTATAAATTTTTCGATCGTTCCTATGGCAGCTTTACGATATAATAGTCTGATTTTCATAAAATTGTACACAAAATTGTAGAGAAACATAAAATGGCTATATCTCTGATTTGATCAAATTCTGTTGGAAATTGAAAAAGCTATAATTTTTACTTGTATTAATTTCTTGATCGTTCCTATGGGAGCTAAAGGATATAGTAAACGTATTTTCATAAAATTGTACGTAAAATTGTAAAGTAAAATCAAATGGCTACATCTCAAATTTGATTTAATTCTGTTGAAAACTGAAAAAGTTCTTATTTTTAATCGTATTAATTTCTCGATCGTTCCTATGGGAGCTATATGATATAATAGTCCGATTTTCATAAAATTGTACACGAACTTGTAAAGTATAATAAAATGCCTATATCTCAAAGCTGATCAAATTTTGTTGAAAACTGAAAAAGCTATAATTTTTTCTCGATCGCTCCAATGGGAGCGATATGATATTATAGTCTGATTTTCATAAATAGTACACAAAATTGTAGAGAAATATAAAATGGGTATATCTCTGATTTATTCAAATTCTGTTGAAAACTGAAAAAGCTATAGTTTTTAATTGTATTAATTTCTTGTTCTTTCCTATGGGAGCTAAAGGATATAGTAATCCTAATTTCATAAAATTGTACGTAAAATTGTAAAGTAAAATCAAATGGTTACATCTCAAATTTGATTTAATTCTGTTGAAAACTGAAAAAGTTCTTAGTTTTAATTGTATTAATTTATCTATCGTTCCTTTGGGAGCTATACGATATAATAGTCTGATTTTCATAAAATTGTACACAAAATTGTAGGAAAATATAAAATGGCTTTATCTCAAAATTGATCAAATTCTGTTAAAAACTGAAAAAGCTATAATTTTTAACTGTATTAATTTCTCGATCGTTCCTATGGGAGCTAAAGGAAATAGTAATCCGATTTGCATAATAATAATAATAATATTGAACGTAAAATTGTAAAGTACATTCAAATGGCTACATCTCAAATATGATATAGTAGTCCGATTTTCATAAAATTGTACACAAAATTGGAGTGTAATATAAAATGGCTATATCTCTGATTTGATCAAATTCTGTTGGAAACTAAAAAAGCTATAATTTTTAATTGTATTAATTTCTTGATCGTTCCTATGGGAGCTAAAGGATATAGTAATCCTATTTTCATAAAATTGTACGTAAAATTGTAAAGTAAAATCAAATGGTTAAATCTTAAATTTGATTTAATTGTATTGAAAATAAAAAAAAATATATAATTTTTAATTGTATTAATTTCTCGATCGTTCCAATGCGAGCTATATGATATAGTAGTCCGATTTTCATAAAATTGTACACGAAATTGTAAAGTAAAATAAAATGCCTATATCTCAAAGTTGATCAATTTCTATTCGAAACTGAAAAAGTTATAATATTTAATTGTATAAATTTCTCGATCGTTCCTATGTTAGCTATAGGAATAGAAGTCCGATTTTAATAAATTTGTACACAAAATGTAGAATTATATAATACGGCTGTATCTCAAATTTGATCAAATTCCGTTCAAAACTGAAAAAGTAAAAGTTTTTAATTGTATTAATTTCTCGATTGTTCCAATGGGAGCTATAGGATATAGTAATCCGATTTTCATAAAACTGCACACAAAATAGTAAAGTATAATAAAATGGCTATATCTTAAATTTGATCAAATTCTGTTAAAAACTAAAAATGTTATAATTTTTAATTGTATTAATTTCTCGACCGTTCCTATGTAAGCTATATGATATAGTAATCCGATTTCATACAATTGAAGAGTTACATAAAATGGCTATATCTCGAATTTGATCAAATTCTGTTGAAAACTGAAAAAGCTATAATTTTTATTTTTATTAATTGCTCTATCGTTTCTATGGGAGCTATAGGATATAGTAATCCGATTTTCATAAAATTGTACACAAAATTGTAGAGTAATACAAAATGGCTTTGTCTCAAATTTGATTAAATTCTGTTGAAAAATGAAAAAGTTCTTATTTTTAATTGTATTATTTTATTGAACGTTCCTATGGGAGCTATAGGATATAGTAATCCGATTTTTATAAAAAAATACACAATATTTGTGATTAATATTAAATGGCTATATCTCAAATTTGCTCAAATTCTGTTGAAAACTGAAAAAGCTATAAATTTTAATTGTATTTATTTCTTGATCGTTCCTATGGAAGTTATAGGATATAGTTATCCGATTTGCATAATATTGTAGGTAAAATTGTAAAGTACATTCAAATGGCTACATCTCAAATATGATATAGTAGTCCGATTTTCATAAAATTGTACACAAAATTGGAGAGTAATATAAAATGGCTATATCTCAAATTTGATCAAATTCTGTTGAAAACTGAAAAAGCTATAATTTTTAATTGTATTAATTTCTTGATCGTTCCTATGGGAGTTAAAGGATATAGTAATCCTATTTTCATAAAATTGTACGTAAAATTGTAAAGTAAAATCAAATGGTTACATCTCAAATTTGATTTAATTCTGTTGAAAACTGAAAAAGTTCTTATTTTTAATCGTATTAATTTCTCGATCGTTCCTATGGGAGCTATATGATATAATAGTCCGATTTTCATAAAATTGTACACGAACTTGTAAAGTATAATAAAATGCCTATATCTCAAAGCTGATCAAATTTTGTTGAAAACTGAAAAAGCTATAATTTTTTCTCGATCGCTCCTATGTGAGCGATATGATATAATAGTCTGATTTTCATAAAATGGTACACACAATTGTAGAGAAATATAAAATGGCTATATCTCTGATTTGATCAAATTCTGTTGGAAACTGAAAAAGCTATAATTTCTAATTGTAATAATTTCTCTACCGTTCCTATGTGACCTATATGATATGGTAATCCGATTTTCATACAATTTTACACAAAATTGTAGAGTCATTTAAAATGGCTATATCTCAAATTTGATCAAATTCTGTTGAATACTGAAAAAGCTATAATTTTTTCTCAATCGCTTCTATGGGAGGTATGAGATATAGTAATCTGATTTTCATAAAATTGTACTCAAAATTTAAGAGTAATATAAAATGGCAATATCTCAAATTTGATCAAATTGTGTTAAAAACTGAAAAAGCTATAATTTTTAATTGTATTAATTTCTCTATCGTTCCAATGGGAGCTATATATATAGTAGCCCGATTTTAATAACACTGTACACGAACTTGTAAAGTATAATAAAATGGCTATATCTCAAATTTGATCAAATTCTGTTGAAAACTGAAAAAGCTATAATTTTTAATTGTATTAATTTCTTGATCGTTCCTATGGGAGTTAAAGGATATAGTAATCCTATTTTCATAAAATTGTACGTAAAATTGTAAAGTAAAATCAAATGGTTACATCTCAAATTTGATTTAATTCTGTTGAAAACTGAAAAAGTTCTTATTTTTAATCGTATTAATTTCTCGATCGTTCCTATGGGAGCTATATGATATAATAGTCCGATTTTCATAAAATTGTACACGAACTTGTAAAGTATAATAAAATGCCTATATCTCAAAGCTGATCAAATTTTGTTGAAAACTGAAAAAGCTATAATTTTTTCTCGATCGCTCCAATGGGAGCGATATGATATAATAGTCTGATTTTCATAAATAGTACACAAAATTGTAGAGAAATATAAAATGGCTATATCTCTGATTTATTCAAATTCTGTTGAAAACTGAAAAAGCTATAATTTTTAATTGTATTAATTTCTTGTTCTTTCCTATGGGAGCTAAAGGATATAGTAATCCTAATTTCATAAAATTGTAAAGTAAAATCAAATGGTTACATCTCAAATTTGATTTAATTCTGTTGAAAACTGAAAAAGTTCTTATTTTTAATTGTATTAATTTATCGATCGTTCCTTTGGGAGCTATACGATATAATAGTCTGATTTTCATAAAATTGTACACAAAATTGTAGGAAAATATAAAATGGCTTTATCTCAAAATTGATCAAATTCTGTTAAAAACTGAAAAAGCTATAATTTTTAACTGTATTAATTTCTCGATCGTTCCTATGGGAGCTATATGATAAAGTAATCCTATTTTCATAAAATAGTACGTAAAATTGTAGAGTAAAATCGAATGGTTACATCTCAAATTTGCTTTAATTCTGTTGAAAACTGAAAAAGTTCTTATTTTTAATTGTATTAATTTCTCGATCGCTCATATGGGAGCTATATGATATAACAGTCTGATTTTCATAAAATGGTACACAACATTTTAGAGTAATATAAAATGGCTATATCGCTGATTTGATCAAATTCTGTTGGAAAGTGAAAAGGCTATAATTTTTAATTGTTTTAATTTTTCGATCGTTCCTATGGCAGCTTTACGATATAATAGTCTGATTTTCATAAAATTGAAGACAAAATTGTAGAGAAACATAAAATGGCTGTATCACAAATTTGATCAAATTCTGTTGAAAACTGAAAAAGCTATAATTTTTAATTGTATAAATTTCTCGACCGTTCCTATGTAAGCTATATGATATGGTAATCCGATTTTCATACAATTTTACACAAAATTGTAGAGTCATATAAAATGGCTATATCTCAAATTTGATCAAATTCTGTTGAATACTGAAAAAGCTATAATTTTTTCTCAATCGCTCCTATGGGAGGTATGAGATATAGTAATCTGATTTTCATAAAATTGTACTCAAAATTTAAGAGTAATATAAAATGGCAATATCTCAAATTTGATCAAATTCTGTTAAAAACTGAAAAAGCTATAATTTTTAATTGTATTAATTTCTCTATCGTTCCAATGGGAGCTATATATATAGTAGCCCGATTTTAATAACACTGTACACGAACTTGTAAAGTATAATAAAATGCCTATATCTCAAAGCTGATCAAATTTTGTTGAAAACTGAAAAAGCTATAATTTTTTCTCGATCGCTCCTATGTGAGCGATATGATATAATAGTCTGATTTTCATAAAATGGTACACACAATTGTAGAGAAATATAAAATGGCTATATGTCTGATTTGATCAAATTCTGTTGGAAACTGAAAAAGCTATAATTTCCAATTGTAATAATTTCTCTACCGTTCCTATGTGACCTATATGATATGGTAATCCGATTTAAATACAATTTTACACAAAATTGTACATTTATATAAAATGGCTATATCTCTGATTTGATCAAATTCTGTTGGAAAGTGAAAAAGCTATAATTTTTAATTGTATTAATATCTTGATCTTTCCTATGGGAGCTAAAGGATATAGTAATCCTATTTTCATAAAATTGAACGTAAAATTGTAAAGTAAAATCAAATGGTTACATCTCAAATTTGATTTAATTCTGTTGAAAACTGAAAAAGTTCTTATTTTTAATTGTATTAATTTATCGATCGTTTCTTTGGGAGCTATACAATAGTCTGATTTTCATAAAATATTACACAACATTTTAGAGTAATATAAAATGGCTATATCTCAAATTTGAGCAAATTCTGTTGAAAACTGAAAAAGCTATAATTTTTAATTGTATAAATTTCTCGACCGTTCCTATGTAAGCTATATGATATGGTAATCCGATTTTCATACAATTTTACACAAAATTGTAGAGTCATATAAAATGGCTATATCTCAAATTTGATCAAATTCTGTTGAATACTGAAAAAGCTATAATTTTTTCTCAATCGCTCCTATGGGAGGTATGAGATATAGTAATCTGATTTTCATAAAATTGTACTCAAAATTTAAGAGTAATATAAAATGGCAATATCTCAAATTTGATTTAATTCTGTTGAAAACTGAAAAAGTTCTTATTTTTAATTGTATTAATTTATCGATCGTTTCTATGGGAGCTTTACAATATGATTGTCTGATTTTCATAAAATAGTACACAACATTTTAGAGTAATATAAAATGGCTATATCTCAAATTTGAGCAAATTCTGTTGAAAACTGAAAAAGCTATAATTTTTAATTGTATAAATTTCTCGACCGTTCCTATGTGAGCTATATGATATGGTAATCCGATTTTCATACAATTTTACACAAAATTGTAGAGTCATATAAAATGGCTATATCTCAAATTTGATCACATTCTGTTGAATACTGAAAAAGCTAAAATTTTTTCTCAATCGCTCCTATGGGAGGTATGAGATATAGTAATCTGATTTTCATAAAATTGTACTCAAAATTTAAGAGTAATATAAAATGGCTATATCTCAAATTTTAGAAAATTCTGTTGAAAACTGAAAAAAGCTATAATTTTTAATTGTATTAATTTTTCCATCGTTCCTATGGGAGCTATACGATATAATAGTCTGATTTTCATAAAATTGTACACGAAATTGTAGAGAAATATAAAATGGCTTTATCTCAAATTTGATTGAATTCTGTTGAAAACTGAAAAAGTTCTTATTTTTAATTGTATTAATTTTTCGATCGTTTCTATGGGAGCTATACCATATAATAGTCTGATTTTCATAAAATAGTACACAACATTTTAGAGTTAAATAAAATGGCTGTATCTCAAATTTGATCAAATTCTATTAAAAACTGAAAAAGCTATAATTTTTTCTCGATCGCTCCTATGGGAGCGATATGATATAATAGTCTGATTTTCATAAAATAGTACACAAAATTGTAGAGAAATATAAAATGGCTATATCTCTGATTTGATCAAATTCTGTTGGAAACTGAAAAAGCTATAATTTTTAATTGTATTCATTTCTTGATCGTTCCTATGGGAGCTAAAGGATATAGTAATCCTATTTTCATAAAATTGTACGTAAAATTGTAGAGAAATATAAAATGGTTACATCTCAAATTTGATTTAATTTTGTTGAAAACTGAAAAATTTCTTATTTTTAATTATATTAATTTCTCGATCGTTCCTATGGGAGCTATACGATATAATAGTCTGATTTTCATAAAATTGTACACGAAATTGTAGAGAAATATAAAATGGCTGTATCTCAAATTTGATCAAATTCTGTTAAAAACTGAAAAAGCTATAATTTTTAATTGTATTAATTTCTCGATCGTTCCAATTGGCGCTATATCATATAGTGCCCGATTTTCATAAAACTGTACACGAACTTGTAAAGTATAATAAAATGCCTATACCTCAAAGCTGGTCAAATTTTGTTGAAAACTGAAAACGCTATAATTTTTTCTCGATCGCTCCTATGGGAGCGATATGATATAATAGTCTGATTTTCATAAAATAGTACACAAAATTGTAGAGAAATATAAAATGGCTATATCTCTGATTTGATCAAATTCTGTTGGAAACTGAAAAAGCTATAATTTTTAATTGTATTAATTTCTCGATCGTTCCTATGGGAGCTATATGATATAGTAATCCGATTTTCATAAAATTTAACGTAAAATTGTAAAGTCATATCAAATGGCTATATCTCAAATTTGATTAAATTCTGTTGAAAACTGAAAAAGCTATAATTTAATTTCTCGATCGTTCCTATGGGAGCTATACGATATAATAGTCTGATTTTCATAAAATAGTACACAAAATTGTAGAGAAATATAAAATGGCTTTATCTCTGATTTGATCAAATTCTGTTAAAAACTGAAAAAGCTATAATTTTTAATTGTATTAATTTCCCGATCGTTCCAATGGGAGCTATATCATATAGTAGCCCGATTTTCATAAAACTGTACACGAACTTGTAAAGTATAATAAAATGCCTATATCTCAAAGCTGATAAAATTTTGTTGAAAACTGAAAAAGCTATAATTTTTTCTCGATCGCTCCTATGGGAGCGATATGATATAACAGTCTGATTTTCATAAAATAGTACACAAAATTGTAGAGAAATATAAAATGGCTATATCTCTGATTTGATCAAATTCCGTTGGAAACTAAAAAAGCTATAATTTTTAATTGTAATAATTTCTCGACCGTTCCTATGTGACCTATATGTTATGGTAATCCGATTTTAATACAATTTCACACAAAATTGTAGAGTCATATAAAATTGCTATATCTCAAATTTGATTAAATTCTGTTGAAAACTGAAAAAGCTATAATTTTTCTCGATCGCTCCTATGGGAGCTATATGATATAACAGTCTGATTTTCATTAAATGGTACACAACATTTTAGAGTAATATAAAATGGCTATATCTCTGATTTGATCAAATTCTGTTGAAAACTGAAAAAGCTTTAATTTTTAATTGTATTAATATCTTGATCGTTCCTATGGGAGCTAAAGGATATAGTAATCCTATTTTCATAAAATTGTAAAGTAAAATCAAATGGCTACATCTAAAATTTGATTTAATTCTGTTGAAAACTGAAAAAGTTCTTATTTTTAATTGTATTAATTTATCGATCGTTTCTTTGGGAGCTATACAATATAATAGTCTGATTTTCATAAAATAGTACACAACATTTTAGAGTAATATAAAATGGCTATATCTCAAATTTGAGCAAACTCTGTTGAAAACTGAAAAAGCTATAATTTTTAATTGTATAAATTTCTCGAACGTTCCTATGTAAGCTATATGATATGGTAATCCGATTTTCATACAATTTTACACAAAATTGTAGAGTCATATAAAATGGCTATATCTCAAATTTGATCAAATTCTGTTGAATACTGAAAAAGCTATAATTTTTTCTCAATCGCTCCTATGGGAGGTATGAGATATAGTAATCTGATTTTCATAAAATTGTACTCAAAATTTAGGAGTAATATAAAATGGCAATATCTCAAATTAGATTTAATTCTGTTGAAAACTGAAAAAGTTCTTATTTTTAATTGTATTAATTTATCGATCGTTTCTTTGGGAGCTATACAATATAATAGTCTGATTTTCATAAAATAGTACACAACATTTTAGAGTAATATAAAATGGCTATATCTCAAATTTGAGCAAATTCTGTTGAAAACTGAAAAAGCTTTAATTTTTAATTGTATTAATTTCTCAACCGTTCCTATGAGAGCTATATGATATGGTTATCCGATTTTTATACAATTTTACACAAAATTGTAGAGTCATATAAAATGGCTATATCTCAAATTTGATCAAATTCTGTTGAAAACTGAAAAAGTTATAATTTTTATCGGTCGCTCCTATGGGAGCTATACGATTTAATAGTCTGATTTTCATAAAATAGTACACAACATTTTAGAGTAATATAAAATGGCTATATCTCTGATTTGATCAAATTCTGTTGGAAAGTGAAAAAGCTATAATTTTTAATTGTATTCATATATTGATCATTCCTATGGGAGCTAAAGGATATAGTAATCCTATTTTCATAAAATTGTACGTAAAATTGTAAAGTAAAATCAAATGGTTACATCTAAAATTTGATTTAATTCTGTTGAAAACTGAAAAAGTTCTTATTTTTAATTGTATTAATTTATCGATCGTTTCTTTGGGAGCTATACAATATAATAGTCTGATTTTCATAAAATAGTAAACAACATTTTAGAGTAATATAAAATGGCTATATCTCAAATTTGAGCAAACTCTGTTGAAAACTGAAAAAGCTATAATTTTTAATTGTATAAATTTCTCGAACGTTCCTATATAAGCTATATGATATGGTAATCCGATTTTCATACAATTTTACACAAAATTGTAGAGTCATATAAAATGGCTATATCTCAAATTTGATCAAATTCTGTTGAATACTGAAAAAGCTATAATTTTTTCTCAATCGCTCCTATGGGAGGTATGAGATATAGTAATCTGATTTTCATAAAATTGTACTCAAAATTTAGGAGTAATATAAAATGGCAATATCTTAAATTTGATCAAATTCTGTTGAAAACTGAAAAAGTTATAATTTTTAATTGTATTAATTTCTCGATCGTTCCTATGGGAGCTATACGATATAATAGTCTGATTTTCATAAAATAGTACACAACATTTTAGAGTAATATAAAATGGCTATATCTCAAATTTGAGCAAATTCTGTTGAAAACTGAAAAAGCTTTAATTTTTAATTGTATTAATTTCTCAACCGTTCCTATGAGAGCTATATGATATGGTTATCCGATTTTTATACAATTTTACACAAAATTGTAGAGTCATATAAAATGGCTATATCTCAAATTTGATCAAATTCTGTTGAAAACTGAAAAAGTTATAATTTTTATCGGTCGCTCCTATGGGAGCTATACGATATAATAGTCTGATTTTCATAAAATAGTACACAACATTTTAGAGTAATAAAAAATGGCTATATCTCTGATTTAATCAAATTCTGTTGGAAAGTGAAAAAGCTATAATTTTTAATTGTATTAATATCTTGATCGTTTCTATGGGAGCTAAAGGATATAGTAATCCTATTTTCATAAAATTGTACGTAAAATTGTAAAGTAAAATCAAATGGCTACATCTCAAATTTGAAAATAATAGTACACAACATTTTAGAGTAATATAAAATGGCTATATCTCAAATTTGATCAAATGCTGTTGAAAACTGAAAAAGCTATAATTTTTTCTCGATCGCTCCTATGGGAGCGATATGATATAATAGTCTGATTTTCATAAAATAGTACACAAAATTGTAGAGTCATATAAAATGGCTATATCTCAAATTTGATCAAATTCTGTTGAAAACTGAAAAAGTTATAATTTTTATCGGTCGCTCCTATGGGAGCTATACGATATAATAGTCTGATTTTCATAAAATAGTACACAACATTTTAGAGTAATATAAAATGGCTATATCTCTGATTTAATCAAATTCTGTTGGAAAGTGAAAAAGCTATAATTTTAAATTGTATTAATATTTTGATCGTTTCTATGGGAGCTAAAGGATATAGTAATCCTATTTTCATAAAATTGTACGTAAAATTGTAAAGTAAAATCAAATGGTTACATCTCAAATTAGATTTAATTCTGTTGAAAACTGAAAAAGTTCTTATTTTTAATTGTATTAATTTATCGATCGTTTCTTTGGGAGCTATACAATATAATAGTCTGATTTTCATAAAATAGTACACAACATTTTAGAGTAATATAAAATGGCTATATCTCAAATTTGAGCAAACTCTGTTGAAAACTGAAAAAGCTTTAATTTTTAATTGTATTAATTTCTCAACCGTTCCTATGTGAGCTATATGATATGGTTATCCGATTTTTATACAATTTTACACAAAATTTAGGAGTAATATAAAATGGCAATATCTTAAATTAGATCAAATTCTGTTGAAAACTAAAAAAGTTATAATTTTTAATTGTATTAATTTCTCGATCGTTCCTATGGGAGCTATACGATATAATAGTCTGATTTTCATAAAATAGTACACAACATTTTAGAGTAATATAAAATGGCTATATCTCAAATTTGAGCAAATTCTGTTGAAAACTGAAAAAGCTTTAATTTTTAATTGTATTAATTTCTCAACCGTTCCTATGTGAGCTATATGATATGGTTATCCGATTTTTCTACAATTTTACACAAAATTGTATAGTAATATAAAATGGCTATATCTCTGATTTGATCAAATTCTGTTGGAAACTAAAAAAGCTATAATTTTTAATTGTATTAATTTCTTGATCGTTTCTATGGGAGCTAAAGGATATAGTAATCCTATTTTCATAAAATTGTACGTAAAATTTTAAAGTAAAATCAAATGTTTACACCTCAAATTTGATTTAATTCTGTTGAAAACTGAAAAAGTTATAATTTTTAATTGTATTAATTTCTCGATCGTTCCTATGGGAGCTATACGATATAATAGTCTGATTTTCATAAAATAGTACACAACATTTTAGAGTAATATAAAATTGCTATAACTCAAATTTAATCAATTTGATCAAAAAAATTTTACACAAAATTGTAGAGTTATATAAAATGGCTATATCTCAAATTTGATCATATTCTGTTGAAAAGTGAAAAACCTAGAATTTTTAATTGTATTAATTTCTCGATCGTTCCTATGGGAGCTATATGATATAGTTGTTCGATTTTCGTACAATTTTACAAAAAATTTTAGAGTAATAAAAAATTGCTATATCTCAAATTTGATTAATTTGATCAAAACAATTTTACACAAAATTGGAGAGTAATATAAAATTGCTTTTTTTCATAAAATTTTACATAAAATTGTAAAATAATATAAAATGGCTTTATCTTAAATTTCATCAAATTCTGTTAAAAACTGAAAATGTTGTAATTTTGAAATGTATAAATTTCTCGATCGTTCCTATGGAAGCTATATGATATAGTAATCCGATTTTCATAAAATTGTACACAAAATTGTAAAATAATATAAAATGGCTTTATCTCGAATTTGATTAAATTCTGCTTAAAACACAAAAAGCTAAAATTTTTAATTGTATTAATTTCTCGATCGTTCCTATGGGAGCTATATGATATAGTTGTTCGATTTTCGTACAATTTTACAAAAAATTTTAGAGTAATAAAAAATTGCTATATCTCAAATTTGATTAATTTGATCAAAACAATTTTACACAAAATTGGAGAGTAATATAAAATTGCTTTTTTTCATAAAATTTTACATAAAATTGTAAAATAATATAAAATGGCTTTATCTTAAATTTCATCAAATTCTGTTAAAAACTGAAAATGTTGTAATTTTGAAATGTATAAATTTCTCGATCGTTCCTATGGGAGCTATATGCTATAGTAGTCCGCTTTTCATACAATTTTACACAAAATTGTAGAGTAAAATAAAATTGCTATATCTCAAATTTGATTAATTTGATCAACACAATTTTTCACAAAATTCGAGAGTAATATAAAATTGCTTTTTTTCATAAAATTTTACATAAAATTGTAAAATAATATAAAATTGCCATATCTCACATTTGACTAAATTTTGTTGAAAACTGAAAAAGTTATAATTTTAATTTTATTAATTTCTTGCTCGTTCCAATGGGAGCTATATGATATAGTAGTCCGATTTTCATAGAATTTTACACAAAATTGTAGAGTAATATTAAATTACTGTATCTCAAATTTGATCAATTTGATCTAAACAATTTTACACAACATTGTAGAATTATATAAAATGGCTATGTCTCAAATTTGATAAAATTCTGTTGAAAACTGAAAAAGTAATAATTTTTAATTGTATTAATTTCTCGATCGTTCCTATGGAAGCTATATGATATAGTAATCCGATTTTCATAAAATTGTACACAAAATTGTAAAATAATATAAAATAGCTTAATCTCGAATTTGATTAAATTCTGCTTAAAACACAAAAAGCTAACATTTTTAATTGTATTTATTTCTCGATCGTTCCTATGGGAGCTATATGATATAGTAATCCGATTTCCATCAAATAGTTCTCAAAATTCTAAAGTAATATAAAATGGATTTATCTCGAATTTGACTAAATTCAGCTTAAAACACAAAAAGCTAAAATTTTTAATTGTATTAATTTCTCGATCGTTCCTATGGGAGCTATATGATATAGTAGTCCGCTTTTCATACAATTTTACACAAAATTGTAGAGTAATATAAAATTGCTATATCTCAAATTTGATTAATTTGATCAAAACAATTTTTCACAAAATTGGAGAGTAATATAAAATTGCTTTTTTTCATAAAATTTTACATAAAATTGTAAAATAATATAAAATGGCTATATCTCAAATTTGATCAAATTCTGTTTAAAACTGAAAATGTTATAATTTTTAATTGTATTATTTTCTCGATCGTTCAAATGGGAGCTATATGATATAGTAGTCCGATTTTCATAGAATTTTACACAAAATTGTAGAGTAATATTAAATTACTGTATCTCAAATTTGATCAATTTGATCTAAACAATTTTACACAACATTGTAGAATTATATAAAATGGCTATGTCTCAAATTTGATCAAATTCTGTTGAAAACTGAAAAAGTAATAATTTTTAATTGTATTAATTTCTCGATCGTTCCTATGGAAGCTATATGATATAGTAATCCGATTTTCATAAAATTGTACAAAAAATTGTAAAATCATATAAAATGGCTTTATTTCGAATTTGATTAAATTCAGCTTAAAACACAAAAAGCTAAAATTTTTAATTGTATTAATTTCTCGATCGTTTCTATTGGAGCTATATGCTATAGTAGTCCGCTTTTCATACAATTTTACACAAAATTGTAGAGTAAAATAAAATTGCTATATCTCAAATTTGATTAATTTGATCAAAACAATTTTACACAAAATTGGAGAGTAATATAAAATTGCTTTTTTTCATAAAATTTTACATAAAATTGTAAAATAATATAAAATGGCTATATATCTCAAATTTGATCAAATTCTGTTTAAAACTGAAAATGTTATAATTTTTAATTGTATTATTTTCTCGATCGTTCCAATGGGAGCTATATGATATAGTAGTCCGATTTTCATAGAATTTTACACAAAATTGTAGAGTAATATAAAATTGCTATATCTCAAATTTGATCAATTTGATCTAAACAATTTTACACAACATTGTAGAATTATATAAAATGGATATGTCTCAAATTTGATCAAATTCTGTTGAAAAGTGAAAAAGCAAAACTTTTTAATTGTATTAAATTCTCGATCGTTCCTATGGGAGCTATATGATATAGTAGTCCGTTTTTCATACAATTTTACACAAAATTGTAGAGTAATAAAATATTGCTATATCTCAAATTTGATCAAATTCTGTTGAAAAGTGAAAAAGCTAGAATTTTATTTCTTGATCGGTTCTATAGGAGCTATAGAATATAGTAATCTGATTTTTATAAAATTGTACACAAATATGTAGGGTAATATAAAATTGCTATATCTCAAATTTGATTTAATTCTGTTGAAAACTGAAAAAGTAATAATTTTTAATTGTATTAATTTCTCGATCGTTCCTATGGAAGCTATATGATATAGTAATCCGATTTTCATAAAATTGTACACAAAATTGTAAAATAATATAAAATGGCTTTATCTCGAATTTGATTAAATTCAGCTTAAAACACAAAAAGCTAAAATTTTTAATTGTATTAATTTCTCGATCGTTCCTATGGGAGCTATATGATATAGTAGTCCGCTTTTCATACAATTTTACACAAAATTGTAGAGTAATATAAAATTGCTATATCTCAAATTTGATTAATTTGATCAAAACAATTTTTCACAAAATTGGAGAGTAATATAAAATTGCTTTTTTTCATAAAATTGTACATAAAATTGTAAAATAATATAAAATTGCCATATCTCACATTTGATTAAATTCTGTTGAAAACTGAAAAAGTTATAATTTTAATTTTATTAATTTCTTGATCGTTCCAATGGGAGCTATATGATATAGTAGTCCGATTTTCATAGAATTTTACACAAAGTTGTAGAGTAATATAAAATATTTAAAATTTGATCAAATTCTGTTGAAAAGTGAAAAAGCTAGAATTTTATTTCTTGATCGCTTCTATGGGAGCTATAGGAGATAGTAATCTGATTTTCATAAAATTGTACACAAATATATAGGGTAATTAAAAATTGCTATATCTGAAATTTGATCAAATTCTGTTGAAAACTGAAAAAGTAATAATTTTTAATTGTTTTAATTTCTCGATCGTTCCTATGGGAGCTATAGAATATAGTAATCCGATTTTCATATAATATTACATAAAATTGTAAAATAATATAAAATGGCTTTATCTTAAATTTGATCAAATTCTGTTAAAAACTGAAAATGTTACAATTTTTAAATGTATAAATTTCTCGATCGTTCCTATGGGAGCTATATGATAAGTAGTCCGATTTTCATACAATTTTACACAAAATTGTAGAGTAAAATAAAATTGCTATATCTCAAATTTGATTAATTTGATCAAAACAATTTTTCACAAAATTGGAGAGTAATATAAAATTGCTTTTTTTCATAAAATTTTACATAAAATTGTAAAATAATATAAAATTGCCATATCTCACATTTGATTAAATTCTGTTGAAAACTGAAAAAGTTATAATTTTAATTTTATTAATTTCTTGATCGTTCCTATGGGAGCTATATGATATAGTGGTTCGATTTTCGTACAATTTTACAAAAAATTGTAGAGTAATAAAAAATTGCTATATCTCAAATTTGATCAAATTCTGTTGAAAAGTGAAAAAGCTAGAATTTTATTTCTTGATCGGTTCTATGGGAGCTATAGGATGAAGTAATCTGATTTTCATAAAATTGTACACAAATATGTAGGGTAATTAAAAATTGCTATATCTGAAATTTGATCAAATTATGTTGAAAACTGAAAAAGCAATAATTTTTAACTGTATTAATTTCTCGATCGTTCCTATGGAAGCTATATGATATAGTAATCCGATTTTCATAAAATTGTACACAAAATTGTAAAATAATATAAAATGGCTTTATCTCGAATTTGATTAAATTCTGCTTAAAACACAAAAAGCTAAAATTGTTAATTGTATTAATTTCTCGATCGTTCCTATGGGAGCTATATGCTATAGTAGTCCGCTTTTCATACTATTTTACACAAAATTGTAGAGTAAAATAAAATTGCTATATCTCAAATTTGATTAATTTGATCAAAACAATTTTACACAAAATTGGAGAGTAATATAAAATTGCTTTTTTTCATAAAATTTTACATAAAATTGTAAAATAATATAAAATGGCTATATCTCAAATTTGATCAAATTCTGTTTAAAACTGACAATGTTATAATTTCTCGATCGTTCCTATGGAAGCTATATGATATAGTAATCCGATTTTCACACAATTTTACACAAAATTGTATTTGATTTCCATCAAATTGTTCACAAAATTGTAAAGTAATATAAAATGGCTACATCTCAAATTTGATCAAATTCTGTTGAAAACTGAAAAAGTAATAATTTTTAATTGTATTAATTTCTCGATCGTTCCTATGGAAGCTATATGATATAGTAATCCGATTTTCATAAAATTGTACACAAAATTGTTAAATAATATAAAATAATAATAATACAATTTTTAATTGTATTAATTTCTCGATCGTTCCAATGGGAGCTATCTGATATAGTAGTCCGATTTTCATACAATTTTACACAACATTGTAGAATTATATAAAATGGCTATGTCTCAAATTTGATTAAATTCGGTTGAAAAGTGAAAAAGCAAAACTTTCTAATTGTATTAATTTCTCGATCGTTCCTATGGGAGCTATATGATATAGTGGTTCGATTTTCGTACAATTTTACAAAAAATTTTAGAGTAATAAAAAATTGCTATATCTCAAATTTGATTAATTTGATCAAAACAATTTTTCACAAAATTGGAGAGTAATATAAAATTGCTTTTTTTCATAAAATTTTACATAAAATTGTAAAATAATATAAAATGGCTATATCTCAAATTTGATCAAATTCTGTTTAAAACTGAAAATGTTATAATTTTTAATTGTATTAATTTCTCGATCGTTCTAATGGGAGCTATATGATATATTAGTCCGATTTTCATACAATTTTACACAAAATTGTAGAGTAATATAAAATTGCTATATCTCAAATTTGATCAAATTCTGTTGAAAAGTGAAAAAGCTAGAATTTTATTTCTTGATCGGTTCTGTGGGAGCTATAGGATATAGTAATCTGATTTTTATAAAATTGTTCACAAATATGTAGGGTAATATAAAATTGCTATATCTCAAATTTGATCAAATTCTGTTGAAAACTGAAAAAGTAATTATTTTTAATTGTATTAATTTCTCGATCGTTCCTATGGAAGCTATATGATATAGTAATCCGATTTTCATACAATTGTACAAAAAATTGTAAAATAATATAAAATGGCTTTATTTCGAATTTGATTAAATTCAGCTTAAAACACGAAAAGCTAAAATTTTTAATTGTATTAATTTCTCGATCGTTCCTATGGGAGCTATATGCTTTAGAAGTCCGCTTTTTATACAATTTTACACAAAATTGTAGAGTAAAATAAAATTGCTATATCTCAAATTTGATTAATTTGATCAAAACAATTTTACACAAAATTGGAGAGTAATATAAAATTGCTTTTTTTCATAAAATTTTACATAAAATTGTAAAATAATATAAAATGGCTATATCTCAAATTTGATCAAATTCTGTTTAAAACTGAAAATGTTATAATTTTTACTTATATTAAGTTCTCGATCGTTCCAATGGGAGCTATATGATATAGTAGTCCGATTTTCAAAGAATTTTACACAAAATTGTAGAGCAATATAAAATTGCTATATCTCAAATTTGATCAATTTGATCTAAACAATTTTACACAACATTGTAGAATTATATAAAATGGATATGTCTCAAATTTGATCAAATTCTGCTGAAAAGTGAAAAAGCAAAACTTTTTAATTGTATTAATTTCTCGATCGTTCAAATGGGAGCTATATGATATAGTAGTCCGATTTTCATACAATTTTACACAAAATTGTAGGGTAATATAAAATTGCTATATCTAAAATTTGATCAAATTCTGTTGAAAAGTGAAAAAGCTAGAATTTTATTTCTTGATCGGTTCTATGGGAGCTATAGGATATAGTAATCTGATTTTTATAAAATTGTTCACAAATATGTAGGGTAATATAAAATTGCTATATCTCAACTTTGATCAAATTCTGTTGAAAACTGAAAAAGTAATAATTTTTAATTGTATTATTTTCTCGATCGTTCCTATGGAAGCTATATGATATAGTAATCCGATTTTCATAAAATTGTACACAAAATTGTAAAATAATATAAAATGGCTTTATTTCGAATTTGATTAAATTCAGCTTAAAACACGAACAGCTAAAATTTTTAATTGTATTAATTTCTCGATCGTTCCTATAGGAGCTATATGCTTTAGAAGTCCGCTTTTTATACAATTTTACACAAAATTGTAGAGTAAAATAAAATTGCTATATCTCAAATTTGATTAATTTGATCAAAACAATTTTACACAAAATTGGAGAGTAATATAAAATTGCTCTTTTTCATAAAATTTTACATAAAATTGTAAAATAATATAAAATGGCTATATCTCAAATTTGATCAAATTCTGTTTAAAACTGAAAATGTTATAATTTTTAATTGTATTAATTTCTCGATCGTTCCAATGGGAGCTATATGATATAGTAGTCCGATTTTCATAGAATTTTACACAAAATTGTAGAGTAATATAAAAATTGCTATATCTCAAATTTGATCAATTTGATCTAAACAATTTTACACAACATTGTAGAATTATATAAAATGGATATGTCTCAAATTTGATCAAATTCTGTTGAAAAGTGAAAAAGCAAAACTTTTTAATTGTATTAATTTCTCGATCGTTCTAATGGGAGCTATATGATATAGCAGTCCGATTTTCATACAATTTTACACAAAATTGTAGAGTAATATATAATTGCTATATCTCAAATTTGATCAAATTCTGTTGAAAAGTGAAAAAGCTAGAATTTTATTTCTTGATCGGTTCTATGGGAACTATAAGATATAGTAATCTGATTTTTATAAAATTGTTCACAAATATGTAGGGTAATATAAAATTGCTATATCTCAAATTTGATCAAATTCTGTTGAAAAGTGAAAAAGCAAAACTTTTTAATTGTATTAATTTCTCGATCGTTCCAATGGGAGCTATATGATATAGTAGTCCGATTTTCATAGAATTTTACACAAAATTGTAGAGTAATATAAAAATTGCTATATCTCAAATTTGATCAATTTGATCTAAACAATTTTACACAACATTGTAGAATTATATAAAATGGATATGTCTCAAATTTGATCAAATTCTGTTGAAAAGTGAAAAAGCAAAACTTTTTAATTGTATTAATTTCTCGATCGTTCTAATGGGAGCTATATGATATAGCAGTCCGATTTTCATACAATTTTACACAAAATTGTAGAGTAATATATAATTGCTATATCTCAAATTTGATCAAATTCTGTTGAAAAGTGAAAAAGCTAGAATTTTATTACTTGATCGGTTCTATGGGAGCTATAGGATATAGTAATCTGATTTTTATAAAATTGTTCACAAATATGTAGGGTAATATAAAATTGCTATATCTCAAATTTGATCAAATTCTGTTGAAAACTGAAAAAGTAATAATTTTTAATTGTATTATTTTCTCGATCGTTCCTATGGAAGCTATATGATATAGTAATCTGATTTTCATAAAATTGTACACAAATATGTAGAGTAATGTAAAATTGCTTCTGTTGAAAACTGAAAAAGTAATAATTTTTAATTGTATTAACTTCTCGATCGTTCCTATGGGAGCTATAGAATATAGTAATCCGATTTTCATAAAATATTACATAAAATTGTAAAATAATATAAAATGGCTTTATCTTAAATTTGATCAAATTCTGTTTAAAACTGAAAATGTTATAATTTTTAAATGTATAAATTTCTCGATCGTTCCTATGGGAGCTATATGATATAGTAGTCCGATTTTCATACAATTTTACACAAAATTGTAGAGTAATATAAAATTGCTATAACTCAAATTTAATCAATTTGATCAAAACAATTTTACACAAAATTGTAGAGTTATATAAAATGGCTATATCTCAAATTTGATCATATTCTGTTGAAAAGTGAAAAACCTAGAATTTTTAATTGTATTAATTTCTCGATCGTTCATATGGGAGCTATATGCTATAGTAGTCCGCTTTTCATACAATTTTACACAAAATTGTAGAGTAAAATAAAATTGCTATATCTCAAATTTGATTAATTTGATCGAAACAATTTTTCACAAAATTGGAGATTAATATAAAATTGCTTTTTTTCATAAAATATTACATAAAATTGTAAAATAATATAAAATGGCTTTATCTTAAATTTGATCAAATTCTGTTAAAAACTGAAAATGTTACAATTTTTAAATGTATAAATTTCTCGATCGTTCCTATGGGAGCTTTAGGATATAGGAATCCGATTTTTATAAAATTTTACATACAATTTTAGAGTAATATAAAATTGCAATATCTAAAATTTGATCAAATTCTGTTGAAAACTGAAAAAGCTATAATTTTTAATTGTATTAATTTATCGATCGTTCATATGGGAGCTATAGGATATAGTAATCCGATTTCCATCAAATTGTTCACAAAATTGTAAAGTAATATAAAATGGCTACATCTCAAATTTGATCAAATTCTGTTGAAAACTGAAAAACCTAGAATTTTTAATTGTATTAATTAATCGATCGTTCCTATGGGAGCTATATGCTATAGTAGTCCGTTATTCATATAATTTTACACAAAATTTAAATAAAATTTAATAAAATTGCTATATCTCAAATTCGATTAATTTGATCAAAAAAAATTGTATACAAAATTGGAGAGTAATATAAAATTGCTTTTTTTCATAAAATTTTACATAAAATTGTAAAATAATATAAAATGGCTATATCTCAAATTTGATCAAATTCTGTTTAAAACTGAAAATGTTATAAATTTTAATTGTATTAATTTCTCGATCGTTCTAATGGGAGCTATAGGATATAGTAGTACGATTTTCATACAATTTTACACAAAATTGTAGAGATATAAAATGGCTTTATCTTAAATTTGATCAAATTCTGTTAAAAACTGAAAATGTTACAATTTTTAAATGTATAAATTTCTCGATCGTTCCTATGGGAGCTTTAGGATATAGGAATCCGATTTTTATAAAATTTTACATACAATTTTAGAGTAATATAAAATTGCAATATCTAAAATTTGATCAAATTCTGTTGAAAACTGAAAAAGCTATAATTTTTAATTGTATTAATTTATCGATCGTTCATATGGGAGCTATAGGATATAGTAATCCGATTTCCATCAAATTGTTCACAAAATTGTAAAGTAATATAAAATGGCTACATCTCAAATTTGATCAAATTCTGTTGAAAACTGAAAAACCTAGAATTTTTAATTGTATTAATTAATCGATCGTTCCTATGGGAGCTATATGCTATAGTAGTCCGTTATTCATATAATTTTACACAAAATTTAAATAAAATTTAATAAAATTGCTATATCTCAAATTCGATTAATTTGATCAAAAAAAATTTTACACAAAATTGGAGAGTAATATAAAATTGCTTTTTTTCATAAAATTTTACATAAAATTGTAAAATAATATAAAATGGCTATATCTCAAATTTGATCAAATTCTGTTTAAAACTGAAAATGTTATAAATTTTAATTGTATTAATTTCTCGATCGTTCTAATGGGAGCTATATGATATAGTAGTCCGATTTTCATACAATTTTACACAAAATTGTAGAGTAATATAAAATTGCTATATCTCAAATTTGATCAATTTGATCAAAAAAAAATTTACACAAAATTGTAGAATTATATAAAATGGCTATATCTCAAATTTGATCATATTCTGTTGAAAAGTGAAAAACCTAGAATTTTTAATTGTATTAATTTCTCGATGGTTCATATGGGAGCTATATGCTGTAGTAGTCCGCTTTTCATACAATTTTACACAAAATTGTAGAGTAAAATAAAATTGCTATATCTCAAATTTGATTAATTTGATCGAAACAATTTTACACAAAATTGGAGATTAATATAAAATTGCTTTTTTTCATAAAATTGTACATAAAATTGTAAAATAATATAAAATGGCTATATCTCAAATTTGATCAAATTCTGTTTAAAACTGAAAATGTTATAATTTTTAATTGTATTAATTTCTCGATCATTCCAATGGGAGCTATAGGATATAGTAGTACGATTTTCATACAATTTTACACAAAATTGTAGAGATATAAAATGGCTTTATCTTAAATTTGATCAAATTCTGTTAAAAACTGAAAATGTTACAATTTTTAAATGTATAAATTTCTCGATCGTTCCTATGGGAGCTTTAGGATATAGGAATCCGATTTTTATAAAATTTTACATACAATTTTAGAGTAATATAAAATTGCAATATCTAAAATTTGATCAAATTCTGTTGAAAACTGAAAAAGCTATAATTTTTAATTGTATTAATTTATCGATCGTTCATATGGGAGCTATAGGATATAGTAATCCGATTTCCATCAAATTGTTCACAAAATTGTAAAGTAATATAAAATGGCTACATCTCAAATTTGATCAAATTCTGTTTAAAACTGAAAAACCTATAATTTTTAATTGTATTAATTAATCGATCGTTCCTATGGGAGCTATATGCTATAGTAGTCCGTTATTCATATAATTTTACACAAAATTTAAATAAATTAATAAAATTGCTATATCTCAAATTCGATTAATTTGATCAAAAAAAATTTTACACAAAATTGGAGAGTAATATAAAATTGCTTTTTTTCATAAAATTTTACATAAAATTGTAAAATAATATAAAATGGCTATATCTCAAATTTGATCAAATTCTGTTTAAAACTGAAAATGTTATAAATTTTAATTGTATTAATTTCTCGATCGTTCTAATGGGAGCTATATGATATAGTAGTCCGATTTTCATACAATTTTACACAAAATTGTAGAGTAATATAAAATTGCTATATCTCAAATTTGATCAAATTCTGTTGAAAAGTGAAAAAGCTAGAATTTTTATGTATAATTCTTGATCGGTTCTATGGGAGCTATAGGATATAGTAATCTGATTTTCATACAATTTTACACAAAATTGTAGAGTAATATAAAATTGCTATAACTCAAATTTAATCAATTTGATCAAAAAAAATTTACACAAAATTGTAGAATTATATAAAATGGCTATATCTCAAATTTGATCATATTCTGTTGAAAAGTGAAAAACCTAGAATTTTTAATTGTATTAATTTCTCGATGGTTCATATGGGAGCTATATGCTATAGTAGTCCGCTTTTCATACAATTTTACACAAAATTGTAGAGTAAAATAAAATTGCTATATCTCAAATTTGATCAAATTCTGTTGAAAAGTGAAAAAGCTAGAATTTTATTTCTCGATCGGTTCTATGGGAGATATAGGATATAGTAATCTGATTTTTCATAAAATTTTTCATAAATATGTAGAGTAATATAAAATTGCTATATCTCAAATTTGATCAAATTATGTTGAAAACTGAAAAAGTTATAATTTTTAATTGTATTAATTTCTCGATCGTTCCTATGGAAGCTGTAGGATATAGTAATCCGATTTTCATAAAATTTAACACAAAATTGTAGAGTAATATAAAATGGCTTTATTTCGAATTTGATTAAATTCTGCTTAAAACACTGAAAAGCTAAAATTTTTAATTGTATTAATTTCTCGATCGTTCCTATGGGAGCTATATGCTTTAGAAGTCCGCTTTTTATACAATTTTACACAAAATTGTAGAGTAAAATAAAATTGCTATATCTCAAATTTGATTAATTTGATCAAAAACAATTTTACACAAAATTGGAGAGTAATATAAAATTGCTTTTTTTCATAAAATTTTACATAAAATTGTAAAATAATATAAAATGGCTATATCTCAAATTTGATCAAATTCTGTTTAAAACTGAAAATGTTATAATTTTTAATTGTATTAATTTCTCGATCGTTCCAATGGGAGCTATATGATATAGTAGTCCGATTTTCATACAATTTTACACAAAATTGTAGAGTAATATAAAATTGCTATATCTCAAATTTGATCAAATTCTGTTGAAAAGTGAAAAAGCTAGAATTTTATTTCTTGATCGGTTCTATGGGAGCTATAGGATATAGTAATCTGATTTTCATAAAATTGTACACAAAAATGTAGAGTAATATAAAATTGCTATATCTCAAATTTGTTCAAATTCGGTTGAAAACTGAAAAAATTATAAATTTTAATTGTATTAATTTCTCGATCGTTCCTATAGGAGCTGTAGGATATAGTAATCCGATTTTCATACAATTTTACACAAAATTGTAGAGTAATATAAAATGGCTATATCTCAAATTTGATCAAATTCTGTTGAAAACTGAAAAAGCTAGAATTTTATTATTGATCGTTCTATGGGAGCTATAGATATAGTAATCTCGATTTTTATAAATTTTACACAAAATTGTAGAGCTAATATAAAATATATTCAATCTGATTTTTATAAAATTTTACATAAAATTTTAGAGTAATATAAAATTGCTATATCTCAAATTTGATCAAATTCTGTTGAAAACTGAAAAAGTTATAATTTTTAATTGTATTAATTTCTCGATCGTTCTTATGGGAGCTATATGATATAGTAGTCCGATTTTCATCAAATTTTACACAAAATTGTAAACTAATATAAAATAGCTATATCTCAAATTTGATCAAATTCTGTTGAAAACTGAAAAAGTTAGAATTTTTAATTGTATTAATTTCGATCGTTCCTATGGGAGCTATATGCTATAGAAGTCCGTTTTCATAAATTTTACACAAAATTTAGATAAAATAAAATTGCTATATCTCAAATTTGATTAATTTGATCAAAAAATTTTACACAAAATATTGTAAAATAATATAAAATGGCTATATCTCAAATTTGATCAAATTCTGTTTAAAACTGAAAATGTTATAATTTTTAATTGTATTAATTTCTCGATCGTTCCAATGGGAGCTATATGATATAGTAGTCCGCTTTTCATACAACTTTACACGAAATTGTATAGTAATACAAAAGTGCTATATCTTAAATTTGATCAAATTCTGTTGAAAAGTGAAAAATGTAGAATTTTATTTCTTGATCGGTTCTATGGGAGCTATAGGATATAGTAATCTGATTTTCATAAAATTGTACACAAATATGTAGAGTAATGTAAAATTGCTTTATCTCAAATTTGAATAAATTCTGTTGAAAACTGAAAAAGTAATAATTTTTAATTGTATTAACTTCTCGATCGTTCCTATGGGAGCTATAGAATATAGTAGTCTGATTTTCATAAAATTTTACACGAAATTGTAGAGTAATATAAAATGGCTTTATCTTAAATTTGATCAAAGTCTGTTGAAAACTGAAAAAGTTATACGTTTTAATTGTATTAATTTCTCGATCGTTCCTATGGGAGCTATAGGATATAGTAGTCCGATTTTCATAAGAATTTTACACAAAATTGTAGAGTAATATAAAATTGCTATATCTCAAATTTGATCAAATTCTGTTGAAAACTGAAAAAGTAATAATTTTAATTGTATTATTTTCTCGATCGTTCCTATGGAAGCTATATGATATAGTAATCCGATTTTCATAAAATTGTACACAAAATTGTAAAATAATATAAAATGGCTTTATTTCGAATTTGATTAAATTCAGCTTAAAACACGAAAAGCTAAAATTTTAATTGTATTAATTTCTCGATCGTTCCTATGGGAGCTATATGCTTTAGAAGTCCGCTTTTTATACAATTTTACACAAAATTGTAGAGTAAAATAAAATTGCTATATCTCAAATTTGATTAATTTGATCAAAACAATTTTACACAAAATTGTAGAGTAATATAAAATTGCTATATCTCAAATTTGATCACATTCTGTTGAAAAGTGAAAAACCTAGAATTTTTAATTGTATTAATTTCTCGATCGTTCATATGGGAGCTATATGCTATAGTAGTCCGATTTTCATACAAATTTACACAAAATTGTAGAATTATATAAAATGGCTATATCTCAAATTTGATCAGATTCTGTTGAAAACTAAAAAACTTATAATTTTTAATTGTATTAATTTCTCGATCGTTCATATGGGAGCTATATGATATAGTAGTCCGATTTTCATAAAATTTTTCACAAAATTGTAGAATGATATAAAATGGCTATATCTCAAATTTGATAAGATTCCGTTGAAAACTGAAAAAGTTATAATTTTTAATTGTATTAATTTCTCGATCGTTCCTATGGAAGCTGTATGATATAGTAATCCGATTTTCATAAAATTGTTACACAAAATTGTTAAATAATATAAAATAATAATAATATAATTTTTAATTGTGTTAATTTCTCGATCGTTCCTATAGGAGCTATATGATATAGAAGTCCGATTTTCATACAATTTTACACAAAATTGTAGAATTATATAAAATGGCTATATCTCAAATTTGATTAAATTCGGTTGAAAACTGAAAAAGCAAAAGCTTTCTAATTGTATTAATTTCTCGATCGTTTCTATAGGAGCTATATGATATAGTAATCTGATTTTTATAAAATTGTTACACAAATATTGTAGAGTAATATAAAATTGCTATATCTCAAATTTGATTAAATTCTGTTGAAAACTGAAAAAGTAATAATTTTTACATTGTATTATTTTCTCGATCGTTCCTATGGAAGCTGTATGATATAGTATTCCGATTTTCATACAAATGTAAACAAAATTGTAGAATAATATAAAATGGCTTTATTTCGAATTTGATTAAATTCAGCTTAAAACACAAAAAGCTAAAATTTTTAATTGTATTAATTTCTCGATCGTTCCTATGGGAGCTATATGCTTTAGAAGTCCGCTTTTTATACAATTTTACACAAAATTGTAGAGTAAAATAAAATTGCTATATCTCAAATTTGATAAATTTGATCAAAACAATTTTACACAAAATTGTAGAGTTATATAAAATGGCTACATCTCAAATTTGATCATATTCTGTTGAAAAGTGAAAAACCTAGAATTTTTAATTGTATTAATTTCTCGATCGTTCATATGGGAGCTATATGCTATAGTAGTCCGCTTTTCATACAATTTTACACAAAATTGTAGAGTAAAATAAAATTGCTATATCTCAAATTTGATCAAATTCTGTTGAAAAGTGAAAAAGCTAGAATTTTATTTCTTGATCGGTTCTATGGGAGCTATAGGATATAGTAATCTGATTTTTATAAAATTGTTCACAAATATGTAGGGTAATATAAAATTGCTATATCTCAAATTTGATCAAATTCTGTTGAAAACTGAAAAAGTAATTATTTTTAATTGTATTAATTTCTCGATCGTTCCTATGGAAGCTTTATGATATAGTAATCCGATTTTCATAAAATTGTACACAAAATTGTAAAATAATATAAAATGGCTTTATTTCGAATTTGATTAAATTCAGCTTAAAACACGAAAAGCTAAAATTTTTAATTGTATTAATTTCTCGATCGTTCCTATGGGAGCTATATGCTTTAGAAGTCCGCTTTTTATACAATTTTACACAAAATTGTAGAGTAAAATAAAATTGCTATATCTCAAATTTGATTAATTTGATCAAAACAATTTTACACAAAATTGGAGAGTAATATAAAATTGCTTTTTTTCATAAAATTTTACATAAAATTGTAAAATAATATAAAATGGCTATATCTCAAATTTGATCAAATTCTGTTTAAAACTGAAAATGTTATAATTTTTAATTGTATTAATTTCTCGATCGTTCCAATGGGAGCTATATGATATAGTAGTCCGCTTTTCATACAATTTTACACAAAATTGTAGAGTAAAATAAAATTGCTATATCTCAAATTTGATAAAATTCTGTTGAAAAGTGAAAAAGCTAGAATTTTATTTCTTGATCGGTTCTATGGGAGCTATAGGATATAGTAATCTGATTTTCATAAAATTGTACACAAATATGTAGAGTAATGTAAAATTGCTTTATCTCAAATTTGAATAAATTCTGTTAAAAACTGAAAATGTTATAATTTTTAATTGTATTAATTTCTCGATCGTTCCAATGGGAGCTATATGATATAGTAGTCCGATTTTCAAAGAATTTTACACAAAATTGTAGAGTAATATAAAATGGATATATCTCAAATTTGATCAAATTCTGTTGAAAAGTGAAAAAGCTAGAATTTTATTTCTTGATCGGTTCTATGGGAGCTATATGATATAGTAATCTGATTTTTATAAAATTGTTCACAAATATGTAGGGTAATATAAAATTGCTATATCTCAAATTTGATCAAATTCTGTTGAAAACTGAAAAAGTAATAATTTTTAATTGTATTATTTTCTCGATCGTTCCTATGGAAGCTATATGATATAGTAATCCGATTTTCATAAAATTGTACACAAAATTGTAAAATAATATAAAATGGCTTTATTTCGAATTTGATTAAATTCAGCTTAAAACACAAAAAGCTAAAATTTTTAATTGTATTAATTTCTCGATCGTTCCTATGGGAGCTATATGCTTTAGAAGTCCGCTTTTTATACAATTTTACACAAAATTGTAGAGTAAAATAAAATTGCTATATCTCAAATTTGATAAATTTGATCAAAACAATTTTACACAAAATTGTAGAGTTATATAAAATGGCTATATCTCAAATTTGATCATATTCTGTTGAAAAGTGAAAAACCTAGAATTTTTAATTGTATTAATTTCTCGATCGTTCATATGGGAGCTATATGCTATAGTAGTCCGCTTTTCATACAATTTTACACAAAATTGTAGAGTAAAATAAAATTGCTATATCTCAAATTTGATCAAATTCTGTTGAAAAGTGAAAAAGCTAGAATTTTATTTCTTGATCGGTTCTATGGGAGCTATAGGATATAGTAATCTGATTTTTATAAAATTGTTCACAAATATGTAGGGTAATATAAAATTGCTATATCTCAAATTTGATCAAATTCTGTTGAAAACTGAAAAAGTAATTATTTTTAATTGTATTAATTTCTCGATCGTTCCTATGGAAGCTATATGATATAGTAATCCGATTTTCATAAAATTGTACACAAAATTGTAAAATAATATAAAATGGCTTTATTTCGAATTTGATTAAATTCAGCTTAAAACACGAAAAGCTAAAATTTTTAATTGTATTAATTTCTCGATCGTTCCTATGGGAGCTATATGCTTTAGAAGTCCGCTTTTTATACAATTTTACACAAAATTGTAGAGTAAAATAAAATTGCTATATCTCAAATTTGATTAATTTGATCAAAACAATTTTACACAAAATTGGAGAGTAATATAAAATTGCTTTTTTTCATAAAATTTTACATAAAATTGTAAAATAATATAAAATGGCTATATCTCAAATTTGATCAAATTCTGTTTAAAACTGAAAATGTTATAATTTTTAATTGTATTAATTTCTCGATCGTTCCAATGGGAGCTATATGATATAGTAGTCCGCTTTTCATACAATTTTACACAAAATTGTAGAGTAAAATAAAATTGCTATATCTCAAATTTGATAAAATTCTGTTGAAAAGTGAAAAATGTAGAATTTTATTTCTTGATCGGTTCTATGGGAGCTATAGGATATAGTAATCTGATTTTCATAAAATTGTACACAAATATGTAGAGTAATGTAAAATTGCTTTATCTCAAATTTGAATAAATTCTGTTGAAAACTGAAAAAGTAATAATTTTTAATTGTATTAACTTCTCGATCGTTCCTATGGGAGCTATAGAATATAGTAATCCGATTTTCATAAAATATTACATAAAATTGTAAAATAATATAAAATGGCTTTATCTTAAATTTGATCAAATTCTGTTAAAAACTGAAAATGTTATAATTTTTAATTGTATTAATTTCTCGATCGTTCCAATGGGAGCTATATGATATAGTAGTCCGATTTTCAAAGAATTTTACACAAAATTGTAGAGTAATATAAAATTGCTATATCTCAAATTTGATCAAATTCTGTTGAAAACTGAAAAAGTAATAATTTTTAATTGTATTATTTTCTCGATCGTTCCTATGGAAGCTATATGATATAGTAATCCGATTTTCATAAAATTGTACACAAAATTGTAAAATAATATAAAATGGCTTTATTTCGAATTTGATTAAATTCAGCTTAAAACACGAAAAGCTAAAATTTTAATTGTATTAATTTCTCGATCGTTCCTATGGGAGCTATATGCTTTAGAAGTCCGCTTTTTATACAATTTTACACAAAATTGTAGAGTAAAATAAAATTGCTATATCTCAAATTTGATTAATTTGATCAAAACAATTTTACACAAAATTGGAGAGTAATATAAAATTGCTTTTTTTCATAAAATTTTACATAAAATTGTAAAATAATATAAAATGGCTATATCTCAAATTTGATCAAATTCTGTTTAAAACTGAAAATGTTATAATTTTTAATCGTATTAATTTCTCGATCGTTCCAATGGGAGCTATATGATATAGTAATTCTGTTGAAAACTGAAAAAGTAATTATTTTTAATTTTATTAATTTCTCGATCGTTCCTATGGAAGCTATATGATATAGGAATCCGATTTTCATAAAATTGTACACAAAATTGTAAAATAATATAAAATGGCTTTATTTCGAATTTGATTAAATTCAGCTTAAAACACGAAAAGCTAAAATTTTAATTGTATTAATTTCTCGATCGTTCCTATGGGAGCTATATGCTTTAGAAGTCCGCTTTATATACAATTTTACACAAAATTGTAGAGTAAAATAAAATTGCTATATCTCAAATTTGATTAATTTGATCAAAACAATTTTACACAAAATTGGAGAGTAATATAAAATTGCTTTTTTTCATAAAATTTTACATAAAATTGTAAAATAATATAAAATGGCTATATCTCAAATTTGATCAAATTCTGTTTAAAACTGAAAATGTTATAATTTTTAATTGTATTAATTTCTCGATCGTTCCAATGGGAGCTATATGATACAGTAGTCCGCTTTTCATACAATTTTACACAAAATTGTAGAGTAAAATAAAATTGCTATATCTCAAATTTGATAAAATTCTGTTGAAAAGTGAAAAAGCTAGAATTTTATTTCTTGATCGGTTCTATGGGAGCTATAGGATATAGTAATCTGATTTTCATAAAATTGTACACAAATATGTAGAGTAATGTAAAATTGCTTTATCTCAAATTTGAATAAATTCTGTTGAAAACTGAAAAAGTAATCATTTTTAATTGTATTAACTTCTCGATCGTTCCTATGGGAGCTATAGAATATAGTAATCCGATTTTCATAAAATATTACATAAAATTGTAAAATAATATAAAATGGCTTTATCTTAAATTTGATCAAATTCTGTTAAAAACTGAAAATGTTATAATTTTTAATTGTATTAATTTCTCGATCGTTCCAATGGGAGCTATATGATATAGTAGTCCGATTTTCAAAGAATTTTACACAAAATTGTAGAGTAATATAAAATTGCTATATCTCAAATTTGATCAAATTCTGTTGAAAAGTGAAAAAGCTAGAATTTTATTTCTTGATCGGTTCTATGGGAGCTATAGGATATAGTAATCTGATTTTTATAAAATTGTTCACAAATATGTAGGGTAATATGAAATTGCTATATCTCAAATTTGAATAAATTCTGTTGAAAACTGAAAAAGTAATAATTTTTAATTGTATTAATTTCTCGATCGTTCCTATGGGAGCTATAGAATATAGTAATCCGATTTTCATAAAATATTACATAAAATTGTAAAATAATATAAAATGGCTTTATCTTAAATTTGATCAAATTCTGTTAAAAACTGAAAATGTTATAATTTTTAATTGTATTAATTTCTCGATCGTTCCAATGGGAGCTATATGATATAGTAGTCCGATTTTCAAAGAATTTTACACAAAATTGTAGAGTAATATAAAATTGCTATATCTCAAATTTGATCAAATTCTGTTGAAAAGTGAAAAAGCTAGAATTTTATTTCTTGATCGGTTCTATGGGAGCTATAGGATATAGTAATCTGATTTTTATAAAATTGTTCACAAATATGTAGGGTAATATAAAATTGCTATATCTCAAATTTGAATAAATTCTGTTGAAAACTGAAAAAGTAATAATTTTTAATTGTATTAACTTCTCGATCGTTCCTATGGGAGCTATAGAATATAGTAATCCGATTTTCATAAAATATTACATAAAATTGTAAAATAATATAAAATGGCTTTATCTTAAATTTGATCAAATTCTGTTAAAAACTGAAAATGTTATAATTTTTAATTGTATTAATTTCTCGATCGTTCCAATGGGAGCTATATGATATAGTAGTCCGCTTTTCATACAATTTTACACAAAATTGTAGAGTAAAATAAAATTGCTATATCTCAAATTTGATAAAATTCTGTTGAAAAGTGAAAAAGCTAGAATTTTATTTCTCGATCGTTCCTATGGAAGCTATATGATATAGTAATCCGATTTTCATAAAATTGTACACAAAATTGTAAAATAATATAAAATGGCTTTATTTCGAATTTGATTAAATTCAGCTTAAAACACAAAAAGCTAAAATTTTTAATTGTATTAATTTCTCGATCGCTCCTATGGGAGCTATATGATATAGTAGTCCGCTTTTCATACAATTTTACACAAAATTGTAGAAAATAATGATAAAATAATAAATCTCTTATCTCAAATTTGATCAAATTCTGTTAAAAACTGAAAATGTTATAATTTTTAATTGTATTAATTTCTCGATCGTTCCAATGGGAGCTATATGATATAGTAGTCCGCTTTTCATACAATTTTACACAAAATTGTAGAGTAAAATAAAATTGCTATATCTCAAATTTGATAAAATTCTGTTGAAAAGTGAAAAAGCTAGAATTTTACATTTCTCGATCGTTCCTATGGAAGCTATATGATATAGTAATCCGATTTTCATAAAATTGTACACAAAATTGTAAAATAATATAAAATGGCTTTATTTCGAATTTGATTAAATTCAGCTTAAAACACAAAAAGCTAAAATTTTTAATTGTATTAATTTCTCGATCGCTCCTATGGGAGCTATATGATATAGTAGTCCGCTTGTCATACAATTTTACACAAAATTGTAGAGTAAAATAAAATTGCTATATCTCAAATTTGATTAATTTGATCAAAACAAATTTACACAAAATTGTAGAGTTATATAAAATGGCTATATCTCAAATTTGATCACATTCTGTTGAAAAGTGAAAAACCTAGAATTTTTAATTGTATTAATTTCTCGATCGTTCATATGGGAGCTATATGCTATAGTAGTCCGATTTTCATACAAATTTACACAAAATTGTAGAGTTATATAAAATGGCTATATCTCAAATTTGATCACATTCTGTTGAAAAGTGAAAAACCTAGAATTTTTAATTGTATTAATTTCTCGATCGTTCATATGGGAGCTATATGCTATAGTAGTCCGATTTTCATACAATTTTACACAAAATTGTAGAGTAAAATAAAATTGCTATATCTCAAATTTGATCAAATTCTGTTGAAAAGTGAAAAAGCTAGAATTTTATTTCTTGATCGGTTCTATGGGAGCTATAGGATATAGTAATCTGATTTTCATAAAATTGTACACAAATATGTAGAGTAATGTAAAATTGCTTTATCTCAAATTTGAATAAATTCTGTTGAAAACTGAAAAAGTAATAATTTTTAATTGTATTAACTTCTCGATCGTTCCTATGGGAGCTATAGAATATAGTAATCCGATTTTCATAAAATATTACATAAAATTGTAAAATAATATAAAATGGCTTTATCTTAAATTTGATCAAATTCTGTTAAATACTGAAAATGTTATAATTTTTAATTGTATTAAGTTCTCGATCGTTCCTATGGGAGCTATAGAATATAGTAATCCGATTTTCATAAAATATTACATAAAATTGTAAAATAATATAAAATGGCTTTATCTTAAATTTGATCAAATTCTGTTAAAAACTGAAAATGTTATAATTTTTAATTGTATTAATTTCTCGATCGTTCCAATGGGAGCTATATGATATAGTAGTCCGATTTTCAAAGAATTTTACACAAAATTGTAGAGTAATATAAAATTGCTATATTTCAAATTTGATCAATTTAATCTAAACAATTTTACACAACATTGTAGAATTATATAAAATGGATATGTCTTAAATTTGATCAAATTCTGTTGAAAAGTGAAAAAGCAAAACTTTTTAATTGTATTAATTTCTCGATCGTTCCAATGGGAGCTATATGATATAGTAGTCCGATTTTCGTACAATTTTACACAAAATTGTAGAGTAATACAAAATTGCTATATCTCAAATTTGATTAATTTGATCAAAATAATTTTACACAAAATTGTAGAGTTATATAAAATGGCTATATCTCAAATTTGATCATATTCTGTTGAAAAGTGAAAAACCTAGAATTTTTAATTGTATTAATTTCTCGATCGTTCCAATGGGAGCTATATGATATAGTAGTCCGATTTTCAAAGAATTTTACACAAAATTGTAGAGTAATATAAAATTGCTATATCTCAAATTTGATCAAATTCTGTTGAAAAGTGAAAAAGCTAGAATTTTTCTTTCTTCATCGGTTCTATGGGAGCTATAGGATATAGTAATCTGATTTTTATAAAATTGTACACAAATATGTAGGGTTATATAAAATTGCTATATCTCAAATTTGATCAAATTCTGTTGAAAACTGAAAAAGTAATAATTTTTAATTGTATTAATTTCTCGATCGTTCCTATGGAAGCTATATGATATAGTAATCCGATTTTCATAAAATTTTACACAAAATTGTAAAATAATATAAAATGGCTTTATTTCGAATTTGATTAAATTCAGCTTAAAACACAAAAAGCTAAAATTTTTAATTGTATTAATTTCTCGATCGTTCCTAAGGGAGCTATATGCTATAGTAGTCCGCTTTTCATACAATTTTACACAAAATTGTAGAGTAAAATAAAATTGCTATATCTCAAATTGGATTAATTTGATCAAAACAATTTTACACAAAATTGGAGAGTAATATAAAATTGCTTTTTTTCATAAAATTTTGCATAAAATTGTAAAATAATATAAAATGGCTATATCTCAAATTTGATCAAATTCTGTTTAAAACTGAAAATGTTATAATTTTTAATTGTATTAATTTCTCGATCGTTCCAATGGGAGCTATATGATATAGTAGTCCGCTTTTCATACAATTTTACACAAAATTGTAGAATTATATAAAATGGCTATATGTCAAATTTGATCAAATTCTGTTTGAAAGTGAAAAAGCTAGAAATTTATTTCTTGATCGGTTCTATGGCAGCTATAGGATATAGTAATCTGATTTTCATAAAATTGTACACAAAGATGTAGAGTAATGTTAAATTGCTATATCTCAAATTTTATCAAATACTGTTGAAAACTGAAAAAGTAATAATTTTTAATTGTATTAATTTCTCGATCGTTCCTATGGGAGCTATAGAATATAGTAATCCGATTTTCATAAAATATTACATAAAATTGTAAAATAATATAAAATGGCTTTATCTTAAATTTGATCAAATTCTGTTTAAAACTGAAAATGTTATAATTTTTAATTGTATTAATTTCTCGATCGTTACAATGGGAGCTTTATGATATAGTAGTCCGATTTTCATACAATTTTACACAAAATTGTAGAGTAATATAAAATTGCTATATCGCAAATTTAATTAATTTGATCAAAAAAATTTTACACAAAATTGTAGAGTTATATAAAATGGCTATATCTCAAATTTTATCATATTTTGTTGAAAAGTGAAAAACCTAGAATTTTTAATTGTATTAATTTCTCGATCGTTCATATGGGAGCTATGTGCTATAGTAGTCCGCTTTTCATACAATTTTACACAAAATTGTAAAGTAAAATAAAATTGCTATATCTCAAATTTGATTAATTTGATCAAAACAATTTTACACAAAATTGGAGATTAATATAAAATTGCTGTTTTTCATAAAATTGTAAAATAATATAAAATGGCTATATCTCAAGTTTGATCAAATTCTGTTTAAAACTGAAAATGTTATAATTTTTAATTGTATTAATTTCTCGATCGTTCCAATGGGAGCTTTATGATATAGTAGTCCGATTTTCATACAATTTTACACAAAATTGTAGAGTAATATAAAATTGCTATATTTCAAATTTGATCAATTTGATCTAAACAATTTTACACAACATTGTAGAATTATATTAAATGGATATGTCTTAAATTTTATCAAATTCTGTTGAAAAGTGAAAAACCAAAACTTTTTAATTGTATTAATTTCTCGATCGTTCCAATGGGAGCTATATGATATAGTAGTCCGATTTTCGTACAATTTTACACAAAATTGTAGAGTAATATAAAATTGCTATATTTCAAATTTGATCAATTTGATCTAAACAATTTTACACAACATTGTCGAATTATATAAAATGGATATGTCTTAAATTTGATCAAATTCTGTTGAAAAGTGAAAAAGCAAAACTTTTTAATTGTATTAATTTCTCGATCGTTCCAATGGGAGCTATATGATATAGTAGTCCGATTTTCGTACAATTTTACACAAAATTGTAGAGTAATACAAAATTGCTATATCTCAAATTTGATTAATTTGATCAAAACAATTTTACACAAAATTGGAGAGTAATATAAAATTGCTTTTTTTCATAAAATTGTACATAAAATTGTAAAATAATATAAAATGGCTATATCTCAAATTTGATCAAATTCTGTTTAAAACTGAAAATGTTATAATTTTTAATTGTATTAATTTCTCGATCGTTCCAATGGGAGCTTTATGATATAGTAGTCCGATTTTCATACAATTTTACACAAAATTGTAGAGTAATATAAAATTGCTATATTTCAAATTTGATCAATTTGATCTAAACAATTTTACACAACATTGTAGAATTATATAAAATGGATATGTCTTAAATTTGATCAAATTCTGTTGAAAAGTGAAAAAGCAAAACTTTTTAATTGTATTAATTTCTCGATCGTTCCAGTGGGAGCTATATGATATAGTAGTCCGATTTTCGTACAATTTTACACAAAATTGTAGAGTAATATAAAATTGCTATATTTCAAATTTGATCAATTTGATCTAAACAATTTTACACAACATTGTAGAATTATATAAAATGGACATGTCTTAAATTTGATCAAATTCTGTTGAAAAGTGAAAAAGCAAAACTTTTTAATTGTATTAATTTCTCGATCGTTCCAGTGGGAGCTATATGATATAGTAGTCCGATTTTCGTACAATTTTACACAAAATTGTAGAGTAATATAAAATTGCTATATTTCAAATTTGATCAATTTGATCTAAACAATTTTACACAACATTGTAGAATTATATAAAATGGATATGTCTTAAATTTGATCAAATTCTGTTGAAAAGTGAAAAAGCAAAACTTTTTAATTGTATTAATTTCTCGATCGTTCCAATGGGAGCTATATGATATAGTAGTCCGATTTTCGTACAATTTTACACAAAATTGTAGAGTAATACAAAATTGCTATATCTCAAATTTGATTAATTTGATCAAAACAATTTTACACAAAATTGGAGATTAATATAAAATTGCTTTTTTTCATAAAATTTTACATAAAATTGTAAAATAATATAAAATGGCTATATCTCAAATTTGATCAAATTCTGTTTAAAACTGAAAATGTTATAATTTTTAATTGTATTAATTTCTCGATCGTTCCAACGGGAGCTTTATGATATAGTAGTCCGATTTTCATACAATTTTACAAAAAATTGTAGAGTAATATAAAATTGCTTTATTTCAAATTTGATCAATTTGATCTAAACAATTTTACACAACATTATAGAATTATATAAAATGGATATGTCTTAAATTTGATCAAATTCTGTTGAAAAGTGAAAAAGCAAAACTTTTTAATTGTATTAATTTCTCGATCGTTCCTATGGGAGCTATATGATATAGTAGTCCGATTTTCATACAATTTTACACAAAATTGTAGAGTAATAAAAAATTGCTATATCTCAAATTTGATCAAATTCTGTTGAAAAATGAAAAAGCTAGAATTTTATTTCTTGATCGGTTCTATGGGAGCTATAGGATATAATAATCTGATTTTCATAAAATTTTAAACAAATATGTAGAGTAATGTAAAATTGATATTTCTCAAATTTGATCAAATTCTGCTGAAAACTGAAAAAGTAATAATTTTTAATTGTATTAACTTCTCGATCGTTCCTATGGGAGCTATAGAATATAGTAATCCGATTTTCATAAAATATTACACAGAATTGTAAAATAATATAAAATGGCTATATCTTAAATTTGATCAAATTCTGTTAAAAACTGAAAATGTTATAATTTTTAAATGTATAAATTTCTCGATCGTTCCTATGGGAGCTATATGATATAGTAGTCCGCTTTTCATACAATTTTACACAAAATTGTAGAGTAAAATAAAATTGCTATATCAAAAATTTGATTAATTTGATTAAAACAATTTTACACAAAATTGGAGAGTAATATAAAATTGCTTTTTTTCATAAAATTTTACATAAAATTGTAAAATAATATAAAATGGCTATATCTCAAACTTGATCAAATTCTGTTTAAAACTGCAAATGTTATAATTTTTAATTGTATTAATATCTCGATCGTTCCAATGGGAGCTATATGATATAGTAGTCCGATTTTCATACAATTTTACACAAAATTGTAGAGTAATATAAAATTGCTATATCTCAAATTTAATCAATTTGATCAAAAAAATTTTACACAAAATTGAAGAGTTATATAAAATGGCTATATATCAAATTTGATCATATTCTGTTGAAAAGTGAAAAACCTAGAATTTTTAATTGTATTAATTTCTCGATCGTTCATATGGGAGCTATATGCTATAGTAGTCCGCTTTTCATACAATTTTACACAAAATTGTGGAGTAAAATAAAATTGCTATATCTCAAATTTGATTAATTTGATTAAAACAATTTTACACAAAATTGGAGAGTAATATAAAATTGCTTTTTTTCATAAAATTTTACATAAAATTGTAAAATAATATAAAATGGCTATATCTCAAACTTGATCAAATTCTGTTTAAAACTGAAAATGTTATAATTTTTAATTGTATTAATTTCTCGATCGTTCCAATGGGAGCTTTATGATATAGTAGTCCGATTTTCATACAATTTTACACAAAATTGTAGAGTAATATAAAATTACTATATTTCAAATTTGATCAATTTGATCTAAACAATTTTACACAACAGTGTAGAATTATATAAAATGGATATGTCTTAAATTTGATCAAATTCTGTTGAAAAGTGAAAAAGCAAAACTTTTTAATTGTATTAATTTCTCGATCGTTCCAATGGGAGCTATATGATATAGTAGTCCGATTTTCGTACAATTTTACACAAAATTGAAGAGTAATAAAAAATTGCTATATCTCAAATTTGATTAATTTGATCAAAACAATTTTACACAAAATTGGAGATTAATATAAAATTGCTTTTTTTCATAAAATTTTACATAAAATTGTAAAATAATATAAAATGGCTATATGTCAAATTTGATCAAATTCTGTTTAAAACTGAAAATGTTATAATTTTTAATTGTATTAATTTCTCGATCGTTCCACTGGGAGCTTTATGATATAGTAGTCCGATTTTCATACAATTTTACACAAAATTGTAGAGTAATATAAAATTGCTATATTTCAAATTTGATCAATTTGATCTAAACAATTTTACACAACATTGTAGAATTATATAAAATGGATATGTCTTAAATTTGATCAAATTCTGTTGAAAAGTGAAAAAGCAAAACTTTTTAATTGTATTAATTTCTCGATCGTTCCAATGGGAGCTATATGATATAGTAGTCCGATTTTCGTACAATTTTACACAAAATTGTAGAGTAATAAAAAATTGCTATATCTCATATTTGATCAAATTCTGCTGAAAAGTGAAAAAGCTAGAATTTTATTTCTTGATCGGTTCTATGGGAGCTTTAGGATATAGTAATCTGATTTTCATAAAATTGTAAACAAATATGAAGAGTAATATAAAATTGCTATATCTCAAATTTGACCAAATTCTGTTGAAAACTGAAAAAGTAATAATTTTTAATTGTATTAACTTCTCGATCGTTCCTATGGGAGCTATAGAATATAGTAATCCGATTTTCATAAAATATTACATAAAATTGTAAAATAATATAAAATGGCTTTATCTTAAATTTGAACAAATTCTGTTAAAAACTGAAAATGTTTTAATTTTTAAATGTATAAATTTCTCGATTGTTCCTATGGGAGTTATATGATATAGTAGTCCGATTTTCATACAATTTTACACAAAATTGTAGAGTAATATAAAATTCCTATATCTCAAATTTAATCAATTTGATCAAAATAATTTTACACAAAATTGAAGAGTTATATAAAATGGCTATATCTCAAATTTGATCATATTCTGTTGAAAAGTGAAAAACCTAGAATTTTTAATTGTATTAATTTCTCGATCGTTCCTATGGGAGCTATATGCTATAGTAGTCCGCTTTTCATACAATTTTACACAAAATTGTAGAGTAAAATAAAATTGCTATATCAAAAATTTGATTAATTTGATCAAAACAATTTTACACAAAATTGGAGAGTAATATAAAATTGCTTTTTTTCATAAAATTTTACATAAAATTGTAAAATAATATAAAATGGCTATATCTCAAACTTGATCAAATTCTTTTTAAAACTGAAAATGTTGTAATTTTTAATTGTATTAATTTCTCGATCGTTCCAATGGGAGCTATATGATATAGTAGTCCGATTTTCGTACAATTTTACACAAAATTGTAGAGTAATAAAAAATTGCTATATCTCATATTTGATCAAATTCTGCTGAAAAGTGAAAAAGCTAGAATTTTATTTCTTGATCGGTTCTATGGGAGCTATAGGATATAGTAATCTGATTTTCATAAAATTGTAAACAAATATGAAGAGTAATATAAAATTGCTATATCTCAAATTTGATCAAATTCTGTTGAAAACTGTAAAAGTAATAATTTTTAATTGTAATAATTTCTCGATCGTTCCTATGGAAGCTATATGATATAGTAATCCGATTTTCATAAAATTGTACACAAAATTGTAAAATAATATAAAATGGCTTTATTTCGAATTTGATTAAATTCAGCTGAAAACACAAAAAGCTAAAATTGTTAATTGTATTAATTTCTCGATCGTTCCTATGGTAGCTATATGCTATAGTAGTCCGCGTTTCATACAATTTTACACAAAATTGTAGAGTAAAATAAAATTGCTATATCTCAACTTTGATTAATTTGATCAAAACAATTTTACACAAAATTGGAGAGTAATATAAAATTGCTTTTTTTCATAAAATTTTACATAAAATTGTAAAATAATATAAAATGGCTATATCTCAAATTTGATCAAATTCTGTTTAAAACTGAAAATGTTATAATTTTTAATTGTATTAATTTCTCGATCGTTCCTATGGGAGCTATATGATATAGTAGTCCGATTTCCATCAAATAGTTCACAAAGCTATATGATATAGTAGTCCGATTTTCATACAATTTTACACAAAATTGTAGAGTAATATAAAATTGCTATATCTCAAATTTGATAAATTTGATCGATTTGTAAAGTAATATAAAATTGCTATATCTCAAATTTGATCAATTTGATCTAAACAATTTTACACAACATTATAGAATTATATAAAATGGATATGTCTCAAATTTGATCAAATTCTGTTAAAAAGTGAAAAAGCAAAACTTTTTAATTGTATTAATTTCTCGATCGTTCCTATGGGAGCTATGATATAGTAGTCCGATTTTCATACAATTTTACACAAAATTGTAGAGTATGTATGGGAGCTATATGATATAGTAATCCGATTTTTATAAAATTTTACATAAAATTTTAGAGTAATATAAAATTGCAATATCTAAAATTGATCAAATTCTGTTGAAAACTGAAAAAGCTATAATTTTTAATTGTATTAATTTTTCGATCGTTCATATGGGAGCTATAGGATATAGTAATCCGATTTCCATCAAATAGTTCACAAAGCTATATGATATAGTAGTCCGATTTTCATACAATTTTACACAAAATTGTAGAGTAATATAAAATTGCTATATCTCAAATTTGATAAATTTGATCTAAACAATTTTACACAACATTGTAGAATTATATAAAATGGATATGTCTCAAATTTGATCAAATTCTGTTGAAAAGTGAAAAAGCTATAATTTTTAATTGTATTAACTTCTCGATTGTTCCTATGGGAGCTATAAGATATAGTAATCCGATTTTCATAAAATTGTACACAAAAATGTAATGTAATATAAAATTGCTAAATTTCAAATTTGATCAAATTCTGTTGAAAACTTAAAAAGTAATAATTTGTAATTGTATTAATTTCTCGATCGTTCCAATGGAAGCTATAAGATAAAGTAATCCGATTTTCATAAAATTGTACGCAAAATTGTAAAATAATATAAAATGGCTTTATCTCGAATTTGATTAAATTCTGCTTAAAACACAAAAAGATAACATGTTTAAATTTATTGATTTCTTGATCGTTCCAATAGGAGCTATATGATATAGTAGTCAGATTTTCATACAATTTTACACAAAATTGTAGAGTAATATAAAATTGCTATATCTCAAATTTGATAAATTTGATCTAAACAATTTTACACAACATTGTAGAATTATATAAAATGGATATGTCTCAAATTTAATCAAATTCTGTTGAAAAGTGAAAAAGCTATAATTTTTAATTGTATTAACTTCTCGATTGTTCCTATGGGAGCTATAAGATATAGTAATCCGATTTTCATAAAATTGTACACAAAAATGTAATGTAATATAAAATTGCTAAATTTCAAATTTGATCAAATTCTGTTGAAAACTTAAAAAGTAATTATTTGTAATTGTATTAATTTCTCGATCGTTCCAATGGAAGCTAAATGATAAAGTAATCCGATTTTCATAAAATTGTACACAAAATTGTAAAATAATATAAAATGGCTTTATCTCGAATTTGATTAAATTCTGCTTAAAACACAAAAAGGTAACATGTTTAAATTTATTGATTTCTTGATCGTTCAATAGGAGCTATATGATATAGTAGTCCGATTTTCATACAATTTTACACAAAATTGTAGAGTAATATAAAATTGCTTTATCTCAAATTTGATCAATTTGATCTAAACAATTTTACACAACATCGTAGAATTATATAAAAAGGATATGTCTCCAATTTGATCAAATTCTGTTGAAAAGTGAAAAAGCAAAACTTTTTAATTGTATTAATTTCTCGATCGTTCCAATGGGAGCTATATGATATAGTAGTCCGATTTTCATACAATTTTACACAAAATTGTAGAGTAATAAAAAATTGCTATATCTCAAATTTGATCAAATTCTGTTGAAAAGTGAAAAAGCTAGAATTTTATTTCTTGATCGGTTCTATGGGAGCTATAGGATATAGTAATCTGATTTTTATAAAATTGTACACAAATATGTAGGGTAATATAAAATTGCTATATCTCAAATTTGATCAAATTCTGTTGAAAACTGAAAAAGTAATAATTTTTAATTGTATTATTTTCTCGATCGTTCCTATGGAAGCTATATGATATAGTAATCCGATTTTCATAAAATTGTACACAAAATTGTAAAATAATATAAAATGGCTTTATTTCGAATTTGATTAAATTCAGCTTAAAACACAAAAAGCTAAAACTTTTAATTGTATTAATTTCTCGATCGTTCCTATGGGAGCTATATGCTATAGTTGTCCGCTTTTCATACAATTTTACACAAAATTGTAGAGTAAAATAAAATTGCTATATCTCAAATTTGATTAATTTGATCAAAACAATTTTACACAAAATTGGAGAGTAATATAAAATTTCTTTTTTTCATAAAATTTTACATAAAATTGTAAAATAATATAAAATGGCTATATCTCAAATTTGATCAAATTCTGTTTCAAACTGAAAATGTTATAATTTTTAATTGTATTAATTTCTCGATCGTTCCAATGGGAGCTATATGATATAGTAGTCTGATTTTCATACAATTTTACAAAAAATTGTAGAGTAATATAAAATTGCTATATCTCAAATTTGATCAATTTGATCTAAACAATTTTACACAACATTGTAGAATTATATAAAATGGATATGAATCAAATTTGATCAAATTCTGTTAAAAAGTGAAAAAGCAAAACTTTTTAATTGTATTAATTTCTCGATCGTTCCTATGGGAGCTATATGATACAGTAGTCCGATTTTCATACAATTTTACACAAAATTGAAGAGTAATAAAATATTGCTATATCTCAAATTTGATCAAATTCTGTTGAAAACTGAAAAAGCTATAATTTTTAATTATATTAATTTCTTGATAGTTGCTATGGGAGCTATATGATATAGTAATCCGATTTTTATAAAATTTTACATAAAACTTTAGAATAATATAAAATTGCATCATCTAAAATTTGATCAAATTCTGTTGAAAACTGAAAAAGCTATAATTTTTAATTGTATTAATTTTTCGAACGTTCATATGGGAGCTATAGGATATAGTAATCCGATTTCCATCAAATAGTTCACAAAATTGTAAAGTAATATAAAATGCCTACATATCAAATTTGATTAAATTCTGTTGAAAACTGAAAAAGTAATATTGTTTAATTGTATTAATTTCTCGATCGTTCCTATGGAAGCTATATGATATAGTAATCCGATTTTCATAAAATTGTACACAAAATTGTAAAATAATATAAAATGGCTTTATTTCGAATTTGATTAAATTCAGCTTAAAACACAAAAAGCTAAAATTTTTAATTGTATTAATTTCTCGATCGTTCCTATGGGAGCTATATGCTATAGTAGTCCGCTTTTCATACAATTTTACACAAAATTGTAGAGTAAAATAAAATTGCTATATCTCAAATTTGATTAATTTGATCAAAACAATTTTACACAAAATTGGAGAGTAATATAAAATTGCTTTTTTTCATAAAATTTTACATAAAATTGTAAAATAATATAAAATGGCTATATCTCAAATTTGATCAAATTCTGTTTCAAACTGAAAATGTTATAATTTTTAATTGTATTAATTTCTCGATCGTTCCTATGGGAGCTATATGATATAGTAGTCCGATTTTCATACAATTTTACACAAAATTGTAGAGTAAAATAAAATTGCTATATCTCAAATTTGATTAAATTCTGTTGAAAAGTGAAAAAGCTATAATTTTTAATTGTATTAACTTCTCGATTGTTCCTATGGGAGCTATAAGATATAGTAATCCGATTTTCATAAAATTGTACACAAAAATGTAATGTAATATAAAATGGCTTTATTTCGAATTTGATTAAATTCAGCTTAAAACACAAAAAGCTAAAATTTTTAATTGTATAAATTTCTCGATCGTTCCTATGGGAGCTATATGCTATAGTAGTCCGCTTTTCATACAATTTTACACAAAATTTTAGAGTAAAATAAAATTGCTATATCTCAAATTTGATTAATTTGATCAAAACAATTTTACACAAAATTGGAGAGTAATATAAAATTGCTTTTTTTCATAAAATTTTACATAAAATTGTAAAATAATATAAAATGGCTATATCTTAAATTTGATCAAATTCTGTTTAAAACTGAAAATGTTATAATTTTTAAATGTATAAATTTCTCGATCGTTCCTATGGGAGCTTTATGATATAGTAGTCCGATTTTCATAGATTTTTACACAAAATTGTAGAGTTATATAAAATTGCTATATCTCAAATTTGATCAATTTGATCTAAACAATTTTACACAACACTGTAGAATTATATAAAATGGATATGTCTCAAATTTGATCAAATTCTGTTGAAAAGTGAAAAAGTAATAATTTTTAATTGTATTAATTTCTCGATCTTTCCTATGGGAGCTATAGGATATAGTAGTCCGATTTTCATAGAATTTTACACAAAATTGTAAAGTAATATAAAATTGCTATATCTCAAATTTGATCAATTTGATCTAAACAATTTTACACAACATTATAGAATTATATAAAATGGATATGTCTCAAATTTGATCAAATTCTGTTAAAAAGTGAAAAAGCAAAACTTTTTAATTGTATTAATTTCTCGATCGTTCCTATGGGAGCTATATGATATAGTAGTCCGATTTTCATACAATTTTACACAAAATTGAAGAGTAAAAAAATATTGCTATATCTCAAATTTGATCAAATTCTGTTGAAAAGTGAAAAAGTAATAATTTTTAATTATATTAATTTCTTGATCGTTGCTATGGGAGCTATATGATATAGTAATCCGATTTTTATAAAATTTTACATAAAATTTAAGAGTAATATAAAATTGCAATATCTAAAATTTGATCAAATTCTGTTGAAAACTGAAAAAGCTATAATTTTTAATTGTATTAATTTTTCGATCGTTCATATGGGAGCTATAGGATATAGTAATCCGATTTCCATCAAATAGTTCACAAAATTGTAAAGTAATATAAAATGGCTACATATCAAATTTGATTAAATTCTGTTGAAAACTGAAAAAGTAATAATTTTTAATTGTATTAATTTCTCGATCGTTCCTATGGAAGCTATATGATATAGTAATCCGATATTCATAAAATTGTACACAAAAATGTAATGTAATATAAAATGACTTTATTTCGAATTTGATTAAATTCAGCTTAAAACACAAAAAGCTAAAATTTGTAATTGTATTAATTTCTCGATCGTTCCTATGGGAGCTATATGCTATAGTAGTCCGCTTTTCATACAATTTTACACAAAATTTTAGAGTAAAATAAAATTGCTATATCTCAAATTTGATTAATTTGATCAAAACAATTTTACACAAAATTGGAGAGTAATATAAAATTGCTTTTTTTCATAAAATTTTACATAAAATTGTAAAATAATATAAAATGGCTATATCTTAAATTTGATCAAATTCTGTTTAAAACTGAAAATGTTATAATTTTTAAATGTATAAATTTCTCGATCGTTCCTATGGGAGCTTTATGATATAGTAGTCCGATTTTCATAGATTTTTACACAAAATTGTAGAGTTATATAAAATTGCTATATCTCAAATTTGATCAATTTGATCTAAACAATTTTACACAACATTATAGAATTATATAAAATGGATATGTCTCAAATTTGATCAAATTCTGTTAAAAAGTGAAAAAGTAATAATTTTTAATTGTATTAATTTCTCGATCTTTCCTATGGGAGCTATATGATATAGTAGTCCGATTTTCATACAATTTTACACAAAATTGAAGAGTAAAAATATATTGCTATATCTCAAATTTGATCAAATTCTGTTGAAAAGTGAAAAAGCTATAATTTTTAATTATATTAATTTCTTGATCGTTGCTATGGGAGCTATATGATATAGTAATCCGATTTTTATAAAATTTTACATAAAATTTAAGAGTAATATAAAATTGCAATATCTAAAATTTGATCAAATTCTGTTGAAAACTGAAAAAGCTATAATTTTTAATTGTATTAATTTTTCGATCGTTCATATGGGAGCTATAGGATATAGTAATCAGATTTCCATCAAATAGTTCACAAAATTGTAAAGTAATATAAAATGGCTACATATCAAATTTGATTAAATTCTGTTGAAAACTGAAAAAGTAATAATTTTTAATTGTATTAATTTCTCGATCGTTCCTATGGAAGCTATATGATATAGTAATCCGATATTCATAAAATTGTACACAAAAATGTAATGTAATATAAAATGACTTTATTTCGAATTTGATTAAATTCAGCTTAAAACACAAAAAGCTAAAATTTGTAATTGTATTAATTTCTCGATCGTTCCTATGGGAGCTATATGCTATAGTAGTCCGCTTTTCATACAATTTTACACAAAATTTTAGAGTAAAATAAAATTGCTATATCTCAAATTTGATTAATTTGATCAAAACAATTTTACACAAAATTGGAGAGTAATATAAAATTGCTTTTTTTCATAAAATTTTACATAAAATTGTAAAATAATATAAAATGGCTATATCTTAAATTTGATCAAATTCTGTTTAAAACTGAAAATGTTATAATTTTTAAATGTATAAATTTCTCGATCGTTCCTATGGGAGCTTTATGATATAGTAGTCCGATTTTCATAGATTTTTACACAAAATTGTAGAGTTATATAAAATTGCTATATCTCAAATTTGATCAATTTGATCTAAACAATTTTACACAACACTGTAGAATTATATAAAATGAATATGTCTCAAATTTGATCAAATTCTGTTGAAAAGTGAAAAAGTAATAATTTTTAATTGTATTAATTTCTCGATCTTTCCTATGGGAGCTATAGGATATAGTAGTCCGATTTTCATAGAATTTTACACAAAATTGTAAAGTAATATAAAATTGCTATATCTCAAATTTGATCAATTTGATCTAAACAATTTTACACAACATTATAGAATTATATAAAATGGATATGTCTCAAATTTGATCAAATTCTGTTAAAAAGTGAAAAAGCAAAACTTTTTAATTGTATTAATTTCTCGATCGTTCCTATGGGAGCTATATGATATAGTAGTCCGATTTTCATACAATTTTACACAAAATTGAAGAGTAAAAAAATATTGCTATATCTCAAATTTGATCAAATTCTGTTGAAAAGTGAAAAAGCTATAATTTTTAATTATATTAATTTCTTGATCGTTGCTATGGGAGCTATATGATATAGTAATCCGATTTTTATAAAATTTTACATAAAATTTAAGAGTAATATAAAATTGCAATATCTAAAATTTGATCAAATTCTGTTGAAAACTGAAAAAGCTATAATTTTTAATTGTATTAATTTTTCGATCGTTCATATGGGAGCTATAGGATATAGTAATCCGATTTCCATCAAATAGTTCACAAAATTGTAAAGTAATATAAAATGGCTACATATCAAATTTGATTAAATTCTGTTGAAAACTGAAAAAGTAATAATTTTTAATTGTATTAATTTCTCGATCGTTCCTATGGAAGCTATATGATATAGTAATCCGATATTCATAAAATTGTACACAAAAATGTAATGTAATATAAAATGACTTTATTTCGAATTTGATTAAATTCAGCTTAAAACACAAAAAGCTAAAATTTGTAATTGTATTAATTTCTCGATCGTTCCTATGGGAGCTATATGCTATAGTAGTCCGCTTTTCATACAATTTTACACAAAATTTTAGAGTAAAATAAAATTGCTATATCTCAAATTTGATTAATTTGATCAAAACAATTTTACACAAAATTGGAGAGTAATATAAAATTGCTTTTTTTCATAAAATTTTACATAAAATTGTAAAATAATATAAAATGGCTTTATCTTAAATTTAATCAAATTCTGTTAAAAACTGAAAATGTTATAATTTTTAAATGTATAAATTTCTCGATCGTTCCTATGGGAGCTTTATGATATAGTAGTCCGATTTTCATAGATTTTTACACAAAATTGTAGAGTTATATAAAATTGCTATATCTCAAATTTGATCAATTTGATCTAAACAATTTTACACAACACTGTAGAATTATATAAAATGGATATGTCTCAAATTTGATCAAATTCTGTTGAAAAGTGAAAAAGTAATAATTTTTAATTGTATTAATTTCTCGATCTTTCCTATGGGAGCTATAGGATATAGTAGTCCGATTTTCATAGAATTTTACACAAAATTGTAAAGTAATATAAAATTGCTATATCTCAAATTTGATCAATTTGCTCTAAACAATTTTACACAACATTATAGAATTATATAAAATGGATATGTCTCAAATTTGATCAAATTCTGTTAAAAAGTGAAAAAGCAAAACTTTTTAATTGTATTAATTTCTCGATCGTTCCTATGGGAGCTATATGATATAGTAGTCCGATTTTCATACAATTTTACACAAAATTGAAGAGTAAAAAAATATTGCTATATCTCAAATTTGATCAAATTCTGTTGAAAAGTGAAAAAGCTATAATTTTTAATTATATTAATTTCTTGATCGTTGCTATGGGAGCTATATGATATAGTAATCCGATTTTTATAAAATTTTACATAAAATTTAAGAGTAATATAAAATTGCAATATCTAAAATTTGATCAAATTCTGTTGAAAACTGAAAAAGCTATAATTTTTAATTGTATTAATTTTTCGATCGTTCATATGGGAGCTATAGGATATAGTAATCCGATTTCCATCAAATAGTTCACAAAATTGTAAAGTAATATAAAATGGCTACATATCAAATTTGATTAAATTCTGTTGAAAACTGAAAAAGTAATAATTTTTAATTGTATTAATTTCTCGATCGTTCCTATGGGAGCTATATGCTATAGTAGTCCGCTTTTCATACAATTTTACACAAAATTTTAGAGTAAAATAAAATTGCTATATCTCAAATTTGATTAATTTGATCAAAACAATTTTACACAAAATTGGAGAGTAATATAAAATTGCTTTTTTTCATAAAATTTTACATAAAATTGTAAAATAATATAAAATGGCTATATCTTAAATTTGATCAAATTCTGTTTAAAACTGAAAATGTTATAATTTTTAAATGTATAAATTTCTCGATCGTTCCTATGGGAGCTTTATGATATAGTAGTCCGATTTTCATAGATTTTTACACAAAATTGTAGAGTTATATAAAATTGCTATATCTCAAATTTGATCAATTTGATCTAAACAATTTTACACAACACTGTAGAATTATATAAAATGAATATGTCTCAAATTTGATCAAATTCTGTTGAAAAGTGAAAAAGTAATAATTTTTAATTGTATTAATTTCTCGATCTTTCCTATGGGAGCTATAGGATATAGTAGTCCGATTTTCATAGAATTTTACACAAAATTGTAAAGTAATATAAAATTGCTATATCTCAAATTTGATCAATTTGATCTAAACAATTTTACACAACATTATAGAATTATATAAAATGGATATGTCTCAAATTTGATCAAATTCTGTTAAAAAGTGAAAAAGCAAAACTTTTTAATTGTATTAATTTCTCGATCGTTCCTATGGGAGCTATATGATATAGTAGTCCGATTTTCATACAATTTTACACAAAATTGAAGAGTAAAAAAATATTGCTATATCTCAAATTTGATCAAATTCTGTTGAAAAGTGAAAAAGCTATAATTTTTAATTATATTAATTTCTTGATCGTTGCTATGGGAGCTATATGATATAGTAATCCGATTTTTATAAAATTTTACATAAAATTTAAGAGTAATATAAAATTGCAATATCTAAAATTTGATCAAATTCTGTTGAAAACTGAAAAAGCTATAATTTTTAATTGTATTAATTTTTCGATCGTTCATATGGGAGCTATAGGATATAGTAATCCGATTTCCATCAAATAGTTCACAAAATTGTAAAGTAATATAAAATGGCTACATATCAAATTTGATTAAATTCTGTTGAAAACTGAAAAAGTAATAATTTTTAATTGTATTAATTTCTCGATCGTTCCTATGGAAGCTATATGATATAGTAATCCGATATTCATAAAATTGTACACAAAAATGTAATGTAATATAAAATGACTTTATTTCGAATTTGATTAAATTCAGCTTAAAACACAAAAAGCTAAAATTTGTAATTGTATTAATTTCTCGATCGTTCCATCCGCTTTTCATACAATTTTACACAAAATTTTAGAGTAAAATAAAATTGCTATATCTCAAATTTGATTAATTTGATCAAAACAATTTTACACAAAATTGGAGAGTAATATAAAATTGCTTTTTTTCATAAAATTTTACATAAAATTGTAAAATAATATAAAATGGCTTTATCTTAAATTTAATCAAATTCTGTTAAAAACTGAAAATGTTATAATTTTTAAATGTATAAATTTCTCGATCGTTCCTATGGGAGCTTTATGATATAGTAGTCCGATTTTCATAGATTTTTACACAAAATTGTAGAGTTATATAAAATTGCTATATCTCAAATTTGATCAATTTGATCTAAACAATTTTACACAACACTGTAGAATTATATAAAATGGATATGTCTCAAATTTGATCAAATTCTGTTGAAAAGTGAAAAAGTAATAATTTTTAATTGTATTAATTTCTCGATCTTTCCTATGGGAGCTATAGGATATAGTAGTCCGATTTTCATAGAATTTTACACAAAATTGTAAAGTAATATAAAATTGCTATATCTCAAATTTGATCAATTTGCTCTAAACAATTTTACACAACATTATAGAATTATATAAAATGGATATGTCTCAAATTTGATCAAATTCTGTTAAAAAGTGAAAAAGCAAAACTTTTTAATTGTATTAATTTCTCGATCGTTCCTATGGGAGCTATATGATATAGTAGTCCGATTTTCATACAATTTTACACAAAATTGAAGAGTAAAAAAATATTGCTATATCTCAAATTTGATCAAATTCTGTTGAAAAGTGAAAAAGCTATAATTTTTAATTATATTAATTTCTTGATCGTTGCTATGGGAGCTATATGATATAGTAATCCGATTTTTATAAAATTTTACATAAAATTTAAGAGTAATATAAAATTGCAATATCTAAAATTTGATCAAATTCTGTTGAAAACTGAAAAAGCTATAATTTTTAATTGTATTAATTTTTCGATCGTTCATATGGGAGCTATAGGATATAGTAATCCGATTTCCATCAAATAGTTCACAAAATTGTAAAGTAATATAAAATGGCTACATATCAAATTTGATTAAATTCTGTTGAAAACTGAAAAAGTAATAATTTTTAATTGTATTAATTTCTCGATCGTTCCTATGGAAGCTATATGATATAGTAGTCCGCTTTTCATACAATTTTACACAAAATTTTAGAGTAAAATAAAATTGCTATATCTCAAATTTGATTAATTTGATCAAAACAATTTTACACAAAATTGGAGAGTAATATAAAATTGCTTTTTTTCATAAAATTTTACATAAAATTGTAAAATAATATAAAATGGCTTTATCTTAAATTTAATCAAATTCTGTTAAAAACTGAAAATGTTATAATTTTTAAATGTATAAATTTCTCGATCGTTCCTATGGGAGCTTTATGATATAGTAGTCCGATTTTCATAGATTTTTACACAAAATTGTAGAGTTATATAAAATTGCTATATCTCAAATTTGATCAATTTGATCTAAACAATTTTACACAACACTGTAGAATTATATAAAATGGATATGTCTCAAATTTGATCAAATTCTGTTGAAAAGTGAAAAAGTAATAATTTTTAATTGTATTAATTTCTCGATCTTTCCTATGGGAGCTATAGGATATAGTAGTCCGATTTTCATAGAATTTTACACAAAATTGTAAAGTAATATAAAATTGCTATATCTCAAATTTGATCAATTTGCTCTAAACAATTTTACACAACATTATAGAATTATATAAAATGGATATGTCTCAAATTTGATCAAATTCTGTTAAAAAGTGAAAAAGCAAAACTTTTTAATTGTATTAATTTCTCGATCGTTCCTATGGGAGCTATATGATATAGTAGTCCGATTTTCATACAATTTTACACAAAATTGAAGAGTAAAAAAATATTGCTATATCTCAAATTTGATCAAATTCTGTTGAAAAGTGAAAAAGCTATAATTTTTAATTATATTAATTTCTTGATCGTTGCTATGGGAGCTATAGGATATAGTAATCCGATTTCCATCAAATAGTTCACAAAATTGTAAAGTAATATAAAATGGCTACATATCAAATTTGATTAAATTCTGTTGAAAACTGAAAAAGTAATAATTTTTAATTGTATTAATTTCTCGATCGTTCCTATGGAAGCTATATGATATAGTAATCCGATATTCATAAAATTGTACACAAAAATGTAATGTAATATAAAATGACTTTATTTCGAATTTGATTAAATTCAGCTTAAAACACAAAAAGCTAAAATTTGTAATTGTATAAATTTCTCGATCGTTCCTATGGGAGCTATATGCTATAGTAGTCCGCTTTTCATACAATTTTACACAAAATTTTAGAGTAAAATAAAATTGCTATATCTCAAATTTGATTAATTTGATCAAAACAATTTTACACAAAATTGGAGAGTAATATAAAATTGCTTTTTTCATAAAATTTTACATAAAATTGTAAAATAATATAAAATGGCTTTATCTTAAATTTAATCAAATTCTGTTAAAAACTGAAAATGTTATAATTTTTAAATGTATAAATTTCTCGATCGTTCCTATGGGAGCTTTATGATATAGTAGTCCGATTTTCATAGATTTTTACACAAAATTGTAGAGTAATATAAAATTGCTATATCTCAAATTTGATCAATTTGATCTAAACAATTTTACACAACACTGTAGAATTATATAAAATGGATATGTCTCAAATTTGATCAAATTCTGTTGAAAAGTGAAAAAGTAATAATTTTTAATTGTATTAATTTCTCGATCTTTCCTATGGGAGCTATAGGATATAGTAGTCCGATTTTCATAGAATTTTACACAAAATTGTAAAGTAATATAAAATTGCTATATCTCAAATTTGATCAATTTGCTCTAAACAATTTTACACAACATTATAGAATTATATAAAATGGATATATCTCAAATTTGATCAAATTCTGTTGAAAAGTGAAAAAGCTATAATTTTTAATTATATTAATTTCTTGATCGTTGCTATGGGAGCTATATGATATAGTAATCCGATTTTTATAAAATTTTACATAAAATTTAAGTGTAATATAAAATTGCAATATCTAAAATTTGATCAAATTCTGTTGAAAACTGAAAAAGCTATAATTTTTAATTGTATTAATTTTTCGATCGTTCATATGGGAGCTATAGGATATAGTAATCCGATTTCCATCAAATAGTTCACAAAATTGTAAAGTAATATAAAATGGCTACATATCAAATTTGATTAAATTCTGTTGAAAACTGAAAAAGTAATAATTTTTAATTGTATTAATTTCTCGATCGTTCCTATGGAAGCTATATGATATAGTAATCCGATATTCATAAAATTGTACACAAAAATGTAATGTAATATAAAATGACTTTATTTCGAATTTGATTAAATTCAGCTTAAAACACAAAAAGCTAAAATTTGTAATTGTATTAATTTCTCGATCGTTCCTATGGGAGCTATATGCTATAGTAGTCCGCTTTTCATACAATTTTACACAAAATTTTAGAGTAAAATAAAATTGCTATATCTCAAATTTGATTAATTTGATCAAAACAATTTTACACAAAATTGGAGAGTAATATAAAATTCCTTTTTTTTATAAAATTTTACATAAAATTGTAAAATAATATAAAATGGCTTTATCTTAAATTTAATCAAATTCTGTTAAAAACTGAAAATGTTATAATTTTTAAATGTATAAATTTCTCGATCGTTCCTATGGGAGCTTTATGATATAGTAGTCCGATTTTCATAGATTTTTACACAAAATTGTAGAGTTATATAAAATTGCTATATCTCAAAATTGATCAATTTGATCTAAACAATTTTGCACAACACTGTAGAATTATATAAAATGGATATGTCTCAAATTTGATCAAATTCTGTTGAAAAGTGAAAAAGTAATAATTTTTAATTGTATTAATTTCTCGATCTTTCCTATGGGAGCTATAGGATATAGTAGTCCGATTTTCATAGAATTTTACACAAAATTGTAAAGTAATATAAAATTGCTATATCTCAAATTTGATCAATTTGCTCTAAACAATTTTACACAACATTATAGAATTATATAAAATGGATATGTCTCAAATTTGATCAAATTCTGTTAAAAAGTGAAAAAGCAAAACTTTTTAATTGTATTAATTTCTCGATCGTTCCTATGGGAGCTATATGATATAGTAGTCCGATTTTCATACAATTTTACACAAAATTGAAGAGTAAAAAAATATTGCTATATCTCAAATTTGATCAAATTCTGTTGAAAAGTGAAAAAGCTATAATTTTTAATTATATTAATTTCTTGATCGTTGCTATGGGAGCTATATGATATAGTAATCCGATTTTTATAAAATTTTACATAAAATTTAAGAGTAATATAAAATTGCAATATCTAAAATTTGATCAAATTCTGTTGAAAACTGAAAAAGCTATAATTTTTAATTGTATTAATTTTTCGATCGTTCATATGGGAGCTATAGGATATAGTAATCCGATTTCCATCAAATAGTTCACAAAATTGTAAAGTAATATAAAATGGCTACATATCAAATTTGATTAAATTCTGTTGAAAACTGAAAAAGTAATAATTTTTAATTGTATTAATTTCTCGATCGTTCCTATGGAAGCTATATGATATAGTAATCCGATATTCATAAAATTGTACACAAAAATGTAATGTAATATAAAATGACTTTATTTCGAATTTGATTAAATTCAGCTTAAAACACAAAAAGCTAAAATTTGTAATTGTATTAATTTCTCGATCGTTCCTATGGGAGCTATATGCTATAGTAGTCCGCTTTTCATACAATTTTACACAAAATTTTAGAGTAAAATAAAATTGCTATATCTCAAATTTGATTAATTTGATCAAAACAATTTTACACAAAATTGGAGAGTAATATAAAATTGCTTTTTTTCATAAAATTTTACATAAAATTGTAAAATAATATAAAATGGCTTTATCTTAAATTTGATCAAATTCTGTTAAAAACTGAAAATGTTATAATTTTTAAATGTATAAATTTCTCGATCGTTCCTATGGGAGCTTTATGATATAGTAGTCCGATTTTCATAGATTTTTACACAAAATTGTAGAGTTATATAAAATTGCTATATCTCAAAATTGATCAATTTGATCTAAACAATTTTGCACAACACTGTAGAATTATATAAAATGGATATGTCTCAAATTTGATCAAATTCTGTTGAAAAGTGAAAAAGTAATAATTTTTAATTGTATTAATTTCTCGATCTTTCCTATGGGAGCTATAGGATATAGTAGTCCGATTTTCATAGAATTTTACACAAAATTGTAAAGTAATATAAAATTGCTATATCTCAAATTTGATCAATTTGATCTAAACAATTTTACACAACATTATAGAATTATATAAAATGGATATGTCTCAAATTTGATCAAATTCTGTTAAAAAGTGAAAAAGCAAAACTTTTTAATTGTATTAATTTCTCGATCGTTCCTATGGGAGCTATATGATATAGTAGTCCGATTTTCATACAATTTTACACAAAATTGAAGAGTAAAAAAATATTGCTATATCTCAAATTTGATCAAATTCTGTTGAAAAGTGAAAAAGCTATAATTTTTAATTATATTAATTTCTTGATCGTTGCTATGGGAGCTATATGATATAGTAATCCGATTTTTATAAAATTTTACATAAAATTTAAGAGTAATATAAAATTGCAATATCTAAAATTTGATCAAATTCTGTTGAAAACTGAAAAAGCTATAATTTTTAATTGTATTAATTTTTCGATCGTTCATATGGGAGCTATAGGATATAGTAATCCGATTTCCATCAAATAGTTCACAAAATTGTAAAGTAATATAAAATGGCTACATATCAAATTTGATTAAATTCTGTTGAAAACTGAAAAAGTAATAATTTTTAATTGTATTAATTTCTCGATCGTTCCTATGGAAGCTATATGATATAGTAATCCGATTTTCATAAAATTGTACACAAAATTGTAAAATAATATAAAATGGCTTTATTTCGAATTTGATTTAATTCAGCTTAAAACACAAAAAGCTAAAATTTGTAATTGTATTAATTTCTCGATCGTTCCTATGGGAGCTATATGCTATAGTAGTCCGCTTTTCATACAATCTTACACAAAATTTTAGAGTAAAATAAAATTGCTATATCTCAAATTTGATTAATTTGATCAAAACAATTTTACACAAAATTGGAGAGTAATATAAAATTTCTTTTTTTCATAAAATTTTACATAAAATTGTAAAATAATATAAAATGGCTATATCTCAAATTTGATCAAATTCTGTTTCAAACTGAAAATGTTATAATTTTTAAATGTATAAATTTCTCGATCGTTCCTATGGGAGCTATATGATATAGTAGTCCGATTTTCATACAATTTTACACAAAATTGTAGAGTAAAATAAAATTGCTATATCTCAAATTTGATCAAATTCTGTTGAAAAGTGAAAAAGCTATAATTTTTAATTGTATTAACTTCTCGATTGTTCCTATGGGAGCTATAAGATACAGTAATCCGATTTTCATAAAATTGTACACAAAAATGTAATGTAATATAAAATGACTTTATTTTGAATTTGATTAAATTCAGCTTAAAACACAAAAAGCTAAAATTTGTAATTGTATTAATTTCTCGATCGTTCCTATGGGAGCTATATGCTATAGTAGTCCGCTTTTCATACAATTTTACACAAAATTTTAGAGTAAAATAAAATTGCTATATCTCAAATTTGATTAATTTGATCAAAACAATTTTACACAAAATTGGAGAGTAATATAAAATTGCTTTTTTTCATAAAATTTTACATAAAATTGTAAAATAATATAAAATGGCTTTATCTTAAATTTGATCAAATTCTGTTAAAAACTGAAAATGTTATAATTTTTAAATGTATAAATTTCTCGATCGTTCCTATGGGAGCTTTATGATATAGTAGTCCGATTTTCATAGATTTTTACACAAAATTGTAGAGTTATATAAAATTGCTATATCTCAAATTTGATCAATTTTACCTAAACAATTTTACACAACACTGTAGAATTATATAAAATGGATATGTCTCAAATTTGATCAAATTCTGTTGAAAAGTGAAAAAGTAATAATTTTTAATTGTATTAATTTCTCGATCTTTCCTATGGGAGCTATAGGATATAGTAGTCCGATTTTCATAGAATTTTACACAAAATTGTAAAGTAATATAAAATTGCTATATCTCAAATTTGATCAATTTGATCTAAACAATTTTACACAACATTATAGAATTATATAAAATGGATATGTCTCAAATTTGATCAAATTCTGTTAAAAAGTGAAAAAGCAAAACTTTTTAATTGTATTAATTTCTCGATCGTTCCTATGGGAGCTATATGATATAGTAGTCCGATTTTCATACAATTTTACACAAAATTGAAGAGTAAAAAAATATTGCTATATCTCAAATTTGATCAAATTCTGTTGAAAAGTGAAAAGGCTATAATTTTTAATTATATTAATTTCTTGATCGTTGCTATGGGAGCTATATGATATAGTAATCCGATTTTTATAAAATTTTACATAAAATTTAAGAGTAATATAAAATTGCAATATCTAAAATTTGATCAAATTCTGTTGAAAACTGAAAAAGCTATAATTTTTAATTGTATTAATTTTTCGATCGTTCCTATGGGAGCTATATGCTATAGTAGTCCGCTTTTCATACAATCTTACACAAAATTTTAGAGTAAAATAAAATTGCTATTTCTCAAATTTGATTAATTTGATCAAAACAATTTTACACAAAATTGGAGAGTAATATAAAATTGCTTTTTTTCATAAAATTTTACATAAAATTGTAAAATAATATAAAATGGCTATATCTCAAATTTGATCAAATTCTGTTTCAAACTGAAAATGTTATAATTTTTAAATGTATAAATTTCTCGATCGTTCCTATGGGAGCTATATGATATAGTAGTCCGATTTTCATACAATTTTACACAAAATTGTAGAGTAAAATAAAATTGCTATATCTCAAATTTGATCAAATTCTGTTGAAAAGTGAAAAAGCTATAATTTTTAATTGTATTAACTTCTCGATTGTTCCTATGGGAGCTATAAGATACAGTAATCCGATTTTCATAAAATTGTACACAAAAGTGTAATGTAATATAAAATGACTTTATTTCGAATTTGATTAAATTCAGCTTAAAACACAAAAAGCTAAAATTTGTAATTGTATTAATTTCTCGATCGTTCCTATGGGAGCTATATGCTATAGTAGTCCGCTTTTCATACAATTTTACACAAAATTTTAGAGTAAAATAAAATTGCTATATCTCAAATTTGATTAATTTGATCAAAACAATTTTACACAAAATTGGAGAGTAATATAAAATTGCTTTTTTTCATAAAATTTTACATAAAATTGTAAAATAATATAAAATGGCTTTATCTTAAATTTGATCAAATTCTGTTAAAAACTGAAAATGTTATAATTTTTAAATGTATAAATTTCTCGATCGTTCCTATGGGAGCTTTATGATATAGTAGTCCGATTTTCATAGATTTTTACACAAAATTGTAGAGTTATATAAAATTGCTATATCTCAAATTTGATCAATTTGATCTAAACAATTTTACACAACACTGTAGAATTATATAAAATGGATATGTCTCAAATTTGATCAAATTCTGTTGAAAAGTGAAAAAGTAATAATTTTTAATTGTATTAATTTCTCGATCTTATCTATGGGAGCTATAGGATATAGTAGTCCGATTTTCATAGAATTTTACACAAAATTGTAAAGTAATATAAAATTGCTATATCTCAAATTTGATCAATTTGATCTAAACAATTTTACACAACATTATAGAATTATATAAAATGGATATGTCTCAAATTTGATCAAATTCTGTTAAAAAGTGAAAAAGCAAAACTTTTTAATTGTATTAATTTTTCGATCGTTCATATGGGAGCTATAGGATATAGTAATCCGATTTCCATCAAATAGTTCACAAAATTGTAAAGTAATATAAAATGGCTACATCTCAAATTTGATTAAATTCTGTTGAATACTGAAAAAGTAATAATTTTTAATTGTATTAATTTCTCGATCGTTCCTATGGAAGGTATATGATATAGTAATCCGATTTTCATAAAATTGTACACAAAATTGTAAAATAATATAAAATTGCTTTATTTCGAATTTGATTAAATTCAGCTTAAAACACAAAAAGCTAAAATTTGTAATTGTATTAATTTCTCGATCGTTCCAATGGGAGCTATATGCTATAGTAGTCCGCTTTTCATACAATCTTACACAAAATTTTAGAGTAAAATAAAATTGCTATATCTCAAATTTGATTAATTTGATCAAAAAAATTTTACACAAAATTGGAGAGTAATATAAAATTGCTTTTTTTCATAAAATTTTACATAAAATTGTAAAATAATATAAAATGGCTATATCTCAAATTTGATCAAATTCTGTTTCAAACTGAAAATGTTATAATTTTTAATTGTATTAATTTCTCGATCGTTCCAATGGGAGCTATATGATATAGGAGTCCGATTTTCATACAATTTTACACAAAATTGTAGAGTAAAATAAAATTGCTATATCTCAAATTTGATCAAATTCTGTTGAAAAGTGAAAAAGCTATAATTTTTAATTGTATTAACTTCTCGATTGTTCCTATGGGAGCTATAAGATATAGTAATCCGATTTTCATAATATTGTACACAAAAATGTAATGTAATATAAAATGGCTTTATTTCGAATTTGATTAAATTCAGCTTAAAACACAAAAAGCTAAAATTTTTAATTGTATTAATTTCTCGATCGTTCCTATGGGAGCTATATGCTATAGTAGTCCGATTTTCATACAATTTTACACAAAATTTTAGAGTAAAATAAAATTGCTATATCTCAAATTTGATTAATTTGATCAAAACAATTTTACACAAAATTGGAGAGTAATATAAAATTGCTTTTTTTCATAAAATTTTACATAAAATTGTAAAATAATATAAAATGGCTATATCTCAAATTTGATCAAATTCTGTTTAAAACTGAAAATGTTATAATTTTTAATTGTATTAATTTCTCGATCGTTCCTATGGGAGCTATATGATATAGTAGTCCGATTTTCATAGAATTTTACACAAAATTGTAAAGTAATATAAAATTGCTATATCTCAAATTTGATCAATTTGATCTAAACAATTTTATACAACATTATAGAAGTATATAAAATGGATATGTCTCAAATTTGATCAAATTCTGTTAAAAAGTGAAAAAGCAAAACTTTTTAATTGTATTAATTTCTCGATCGTTCCTATGGGAGCTATATGATATAGTAGTCCGTTTTTCATACAATTTTACACAAAATTGTAGAGTAATAAAATATTGCTATATCTCAAATTTGATCAAATTCTGTTGAAAAGTAAAAAAGCTATAATTTTTAATTATATTAATTTCTTGATCGTTGCTATGGGAGCTATATGATATAGTAATCCGATTCTTATAAAATTTTACATAAAATTTTAGAGTAATATAAAATTGCAATATCTAAAATTTGATCAAATTCTGTTGATAACTGAAAAAGCTATAATTTTTAATTGTATTAATTTTTCGAACGTTCATATGGGAGCTATAGGATATAGTAATCCGATTTCCATCAAATGGTTCACAAAATTGTAAAGTAATATAAAATGGCTACATCTCAAATTTGATTAAATTCTGTTGAAAACTGAAAAAGTAATAATTTTTAATTGTATTAATTTCTCGATCGTTCCTATGGAAGCTATATGATATAGTAATCCGATTTTCAAAAAATTGTACACAAAATTGTAAAATAATATAAAATGGCTTTATTTCGAATTTGATTAAATTCAGCTTAAAACACAAAAAGCTAAAATTTTTAATTGTATTAATTTCTCGATCGTTCCTATGGGAGCTATATGCTATAGTAGTCCGCTTTTCATACAATTTTACACAAAATTTTAGAGTAAAATTAAATAGCTATATCTCAAATTTGATTAATTTGATCAAAACAATTTTACACAAAATTGGAGAGTAATATAAAATTGCTTTTTTTCATAAAATTTTACATAAAATTGTAAAATAATATAAAATGGCTATATCTCAAATTTGATCAAATTCTGTTTAAAACTGAAAAAGCTATAATTTTTAATTATATTAATTTCTTGATCGCTTCTATGGAAGCTATTGGATATAGTAATCCGATTTTCATAATGTATTTTAGAATGTGTTAACTTCTCGATCGTTCCTATGGGAGCTATAGAATATAGTAATCCGATTTTTATAAAATTCAACATAAAATTGTAAAATAATATAAAATGGCTTTATCTTAAATTTCATCAAATTCTGTTAAAAACTGAAAATGTTATAATTTTAAAATGTATTAATTTCTCGATCGTTCCTATGGGAGCTATATGATATAGTAGTCCGATTTTCATAGAATTTTACACAAAAATTGTAAAGTAATATAAAATTGCTATATCTCAAATTTGATCAATTTGATCTAAACAATTTTACACAACATTGTAGAATTATATAAAATGGATATGTCTCAAATTTGATCAAATTCTGTTAAAAAATGAAAAAGCAAAACTTTTTAATTGTATTAATTTCTCGATCGTTCCTATAGGAGCTATATGATATAGTAGTCCGATTTTCATACAATTTTACACAAAATTGTAGAGTGATAAAATATTGCTATATCTCAAATTTGATCAAATTCTGTTGAAAAGTGAAAAAGCTATAATTTTTAATTATATTAATGTCTTGATCGTTGCTATGGGAGCTATATGATATAGTAATCCGATTTTTATAAAATTTTACATAAAATTTAAGAGTAATATAAAATTGCAATATCTAAAATTTGATCAAATTCTGTTGATAACTGAAAAAGCTATAATTTTTAATTGTATTAATTTTTCGATCGTTCATATGGGAGCTATAGGATATAGTAATCCGATTTCCATCAAATGGTTCACAAAATTGTAAAGTAATATAAAATGGCTACATCTCAAATTTGATTAAATTCTGTTGAAAACTAAAAAAGTAATAATTTTTAATTGTATTAATTTCTCGATCGTTCCTATGGAAGCTATATGATATAGTAATCCGATTTTCAAAAAATTGTACACAAAATTGTAAAATAATATAAAATGGCTTTATTTCGAATTTGATTAAATTCAGCTTAAAACACAAAAAGCTAAAATTTTTAATTGTATTAATTTCTCGATCGTTCCTATGGGAGCTATATGCTATAGTAGTCCGCTTTTCATACAATTTTACACAAAATTTTAGAGTAAAATTAAATAGCTATATCTCAAATTTGATTAATTTGATCAAAACAATTTTACACAAAATTGGAGAGTAATATAAAATTGCTTTTTTTCATAAAATTTTACATAAAATTGTAAAATAATATAAAATGGCTATATCTCAAATTTGATCAAATTCTGTTTCAAACTGAAAATGTTATAATTTTTAATTGTATTAATTTCTCGATCGTTCCAATGGGAGCTATATGATATAGGAGTCCGATTTTCATACAATTTTACACAAAATTGTAGAGTAAAATAAAATTGCAATATCTAAAATTTGATCAAATTCTGTTGAAAACTAAAAAAGCTATAATTTTTAATTGTATTAATTTTTCGATCACTCATATGGGAGATATAGGATATAGTAATCCGATTTCCATCAAATAGTTCACAAAATTGTAAAATAATATAAAATGGCTTTATTTCGAATTTGATTAAATTCAGCTTAAAACACAAAAAGCTAAAATTTGTAATTGTATTAATTTCTCGATCGTTCCTATGGGAGCTATATGCTATAGTAGTCCGCTTTTCATACAATTTTACACAAAATTTTAGAGTAAAATAAAATTGCTATATCTCAAATTTGATTAATTTGATCAAAACAATTTTACACAAAATTGGAGAGTAATATAAAATTGCTTTTTTTCATAAAATTTTACATAAAATTGTAAAATAATATAAAATGGCTATATCTCAAATTTGATCAAATTCTGTTTAAAACTGAAAATGTTATAATTTTTAATTTAATTAATTTATCGATCGTTCCAATGGGAGCTATATGATATAGTAGTCCGATTTTCATACAATTTTACACAAAATTGTAGAGTAAAATAAAATTGCTATATCTCAAATTTGATCAAATTCTGTTGAAAAGTGAAAAAGCTATAATTTTTAATTGTATTAACTTCTCGATTGTTCCTATGGGAGCTATAAAATATAGTAATCCGATTTTCATAAAATTGTACACAAAAATGTAATGTAATATAAAATTGCTAAATCTCAAATTTGATAAAATTCTGTTGAAAAATGAAAAAGTAATAATTTGTAATTGTATTAATTTCTCGATCAATCCAATGGAAGCTATATGATATAGTAATCCGAATTTCATAAAATTGTACACAAAATTGTAAAATAATATAAAATGGCTTTATCTCGAATTTGATTAAATTCAGCTTAAAACACAAAAAGCTAAAATGTTTAATTTTATTGATTTCTTGATCGTTCCAATGGGAGCTATATGATATAGTAGTCCGATTTTCATAAAATTGTACACAAAATTGTAGAGTAATAAAAAATTGCTATATCTCAAATTTGATCAAATTCTGTTGAAAAGTGAAAAAGCTAGAATTTTATTTCTTGATCGGTTCTATGGGAGCTATAGGATATAGTAATCTGATTTTTATAAAATTGTACACAAATATGTAGGGTAATATAAAATTGCTATATCTCAAATTTGATCAAATTCTGTTGAAAACTGAAAAAGTAATAATTTTTAATTGTATTAATTTCTCGATCGTTCCTATGGAAGCTATATGATATAGTAATCCGATTTTCATAAAATTGTACACAAAATTGTAGAGTAAAATAAAATTGCTATATCTCAAATTTGATTAATTTGATCAAAACAATTTTACACAAAATTGGAGAGTAATATAAAATTGCCTTTTTTCATAAAATTTTACATAAAATTGTAAAATAATATAAAATTGCCATATCTCACATTTGATTAAATTCTGTTGTAAACTGAAAAAGTTATAATTTTAATTTTATTAATTTCTTGATCGTTCCAATGGGATCTATATGATATAGTAGTCCGATTTTCATAGAATTTTACACAAAATTATAGAGTAATATAAAATTGCTATATTTCAAATTTGATCAAATTCTGTTGAACACTGAAAAAGCTATAATTTTTAATTATATTAATTTCTTGATCGCTTCTATGGAAGCTATTGGATATAGTAATCCGATTTTCATAATGTATTTTAGAATGTATTAACTTCTCGATCGTTCCTATGGGAGCTATAGAATAAAGTAATCCGATTTATATACAATTTTACATAAAATTGTAAAATAATATAAAATTGCCATATCTCACATTTGATTAAATTCTGTTGTAAACTGAAAAAGTTATAATTTTAATTTTATTAATTTCTTGATCGTTCCTATGGGAGCTTTATGATATAGTAGTCCGATTTTCATAGATTTTTACACAAAATTGTAGAGTAATATAAAATTGCTATATCTCAAATTTGATCAATTTGATCTAAACAATTTTACACAACACTGTAGAATTATATAAAATGGATATGTCTCAAATTTGATCAAATTCTGTTGAAAAGTGAAAAAGTAATAATTTTTAATTGTATTAATTTCTCGATCTTTCCTATGGGAGCTATAGGATATAGTATTTCGATTTTCATAAAATTGTACACAAAATTGTAAAGTAATATAAAATGGATATCTCAAATTTGATCAAATTCTGTTGAAAACTGAATAATGAATATTTTTTAATTGTATTAATTTCTTGATCGTTCCAATGGGAGCTATAGGATATAGTAGTCCGATTTTCATAAAATTGTACACAAAATTGTAAAGTATAATAAAATAGCTACATCTCAAATTTGATTTAATTCTGTTGAAAACTGAATAAGTTATAATATTTAATTGTAGAGTATTATAAAATTGCTACATTCCAAATTTGATTTAATTCTGTTGAAAACTGAAAAAGTAACAATTTTTAATTGTATAAATTTCTCGATCGTTCCTATGGGAGCTATATGATATAGTAGTCCGATTTTCATAAAATTGTACACAAAATTGTAAAGTAATATAAAATGAATTTTTCTCAAATTTGATAACATTATGCTTAAAATAGAAAAAACTTTAATTTTTAATTGTATTAATTTCTCGATCGTTCCTATGGGAGCTATATGATATAGTAGTCCGATTTTCATAAAATTTTACACAAAATTGTAAAGTAATATAAAATTGCAATATCTCAAATTTGATCAAATTCTGTTGAAAACTGAAAAAGTAATATTTTTTAATTGTATTAATTTCTCGATCGTTCCTATGGGAGCTATAGGATATAGTAATCGGATTTTCATAAAATTGTACACAAAATTGTAAAGTAATATAAAATGACTTTATCTCAAATTTGATTAAATTCTGCTTAAAACAGAAAAAGCTTTAATTTTTAATTGTATTAATTTCTCGATCGTTCCTATGGGAGCTATAGGATATAGTAGTCCGATTATCATACAAATTTAAAACAAAATTGTTAAGTAAAATAAAATTGCTATATCTCAATGTTGGTCAATTTGATCAAAACAAATTTACACAAAATTGTAAAGTTATATAAAATTGCTATATCTCAAATTTGATTATATTCTGTTGAAACCTGAGAAAGTTATAATTTTAATTTTATTAATTTCTTGATCGTTCCAATGGGAGCTATAGGATATAGTAGTCCGATTTTCATAAAATTGTACACAAAATTGTAAAGTATAATAAAATAGCTACATCTCAAATTTGATTTAATTCTGTTGAAAACTGAATAAGTTATAATATTTAATTGTAGAGTATTATAAAATTGCTACATTCCAAATTTGATTTAATTCTGTTGAAAACTGAAAAAGTAACAATTTTTAATTGTATAAATTTCTCGATCGTTCCTATGGGAGCTATATGATATAGTAGTCCGATTTTCATAAAATTTTACACAAAATTGTAAAGTAATATAAAATGAATTTTTCTCAAATTTGATAACATTATGCTTAAAATAGAAAAAACTTTAATTTTTAATTGTATTAATTTCTCGATCGTTCCTATGGGAGCTATATGATATAGTAGTCCGATTTTCATAAAATTTTACACAAAATTGTAAAGTAATATAAAATTGCAATATCTCAAATTTGATCAAATTCTGTTGAAAACTGAAAAAGTAATATTTTTTAATTGTATTAATTTCTCGATCGTTCCTATGGGAGCTATAGGATATAGTAATCGGATTTTCATAAAATTGTACACAAAATTGTAAAGTAATATAAAATGACTTTATCTCAAATTTGATTAAATTCTGCTTAAAACAGAAAAAGCTTTAATTTTTAATTGTATTAATTTCTCGATCGTTCCTATGGGAGCTATAGGATATAGTAGTCCGATTATCATACAAATTTAAAACAAAATTGTTAAGTAAAATAAAATTGCTATATCTCAATGTTGGTCAATTTGATCAAAACAAATTTACACAAAATTGTAAAGTTATATAAAATTGCTATATCTCAAATTTGATTATATTCTGTTGAAACCTGAGAAAGTTATAATTTTAATTTTATTAATTTCTTGATCGTTCCAATGGGAGCTATAGGATATAGTAGTCCGATTTTCATAAAATTGTACACAAAATTGTAAAGTATAATAAAATAGCTACATCTCAAATTTGATTTAATTCTGTTGAAAACTGAATAAGTTATAATATTTAATTGTAGAGTATTATAAAATTGCTACATTCCAAATTTGATTTAATTCTGTTGAAAACTGAAAAAGTAACAATTTTTAATTGTATAAATTTCTCGATCGTTCCTATGGGAGCTATATGATATAGTAGTCCGATTTTCATAAAATTTTACACAAAATTGTAAAGTAATATAAAATTGCAATATCTCAAATTTGATCAAATTCTGTTGAAAACTGAAAAAGTAATATTTTTTAATTGTATTAATTTCTCGATCGTTCCTATGGGAGCTATAGGATATAGTAATCGGATTTTCATAAAATTGTACACAAAATTGTAAAGTAATATAAAATGACTTTATCTCAAATTTGATTAAATTCTGCTTAAAACAGAAAAAGCTTTAATTTTTAATTGTATTAATTTCTCGATCGTTCCTATGGGAGCTATAGGATATAGTAGTCCGATTATCATACAAATTTAAAACAAAATTGTTAAGTAAAATAAAATTGCTATATCTCAATGTTGGTCAATTTGATCAAAACAAATTTACACAAAATTGTAAAGTTATATAAAATTGCTATATCTCAAATTTGATTATATTCTGTTGAAACCTGAGAAAGTTATAATTTTAATTTTATTAATTTCTTGATCGTTCCAATGGGAGCTATAGGATATAGTAGTCCGATTTTCATAAAATTGTACACAAAATTGTAAAGTATAATAAAATAGCTACATCTCAAATTTGATTTAATTCTGTTGAAAACTGAAAAAGTTATAATATTTAATTGTAGAGTATTATAAAATTGCTACATTCCAAATTTGATTTAATTCTGTTGAAAACTGAAAAAGTTACAATTTTTAATTGTATTAATTTCTCGATCGTTCCTATGGGAGCTATATGATATAGTAGTCCGATTTTCATACAATTTTACACAAAATTGTAGAGTAAAATAAAATTGCTATATCTCAAATTTGATCAAATTCTGTTGAAAAGTGAAAAAGCTATAATTTTTAATTGTATTAACTTCTCGATTGTTCCTATGGGAGCTATAAAATATAGTAATCCGATTTTCATAAAATTGTACACAAAAATGTAATGTAATATAAAATTGCTAAATCTCAAATTTGATAAAATTCTGTTGAAAAATGAAAAAGTAATAATTTGTAATTGTATTAATTTCTCGATCAATCCAATGGAAGCTATTGGATATAGTAATCCGATTTTCATAATGTATTTTAGAATGTATAAATTTCTCGATCGTTCCTATGGGAGCTTTATGATATAGTAGTCCGATTTTCATAGATTTTTACACAAAATTGTAGAGTAATATAAAATTGCTATATCTCAAATTTGATCAATTTGATCTAAACAATTTTACACAACACTGTAGAATTATATAAAATGGATATGTCTCAAATTTGATCAAATTCTGTTGAAAAGTGAAAAAGTAATAATTTTTAATTGTATTATTTTCTCGATCTTTCCTATGGGAGCTATAGGATATAGTATTTCGATTTTCATAAAATTGTACACAAAATTGTAAAGTAATATAAAATGGATATCTCAAATTTGATCAAATTCTGTTGAAAACTGAATAATGAATATTTTTTAATTGTATTAATTTCTCGATCGTTCCTATGGAAGCTATATGATATAGTAGTCCGATTTTCATACAATTTTACACAAATTTTGTTAAGTAAAATAAAATTGCTATATCTCAATTTTGGTCAATTTGATCAAAACAAATTTACACAAAATTGTAGAGTTATATAAAATTGCTATATCTCAAATTTGATTAAATCCTGTTGAAACCTGAGAAAGTTATAATTTTAATTTTATTAATTTCTTGATCGTTCCAATAGGAGCTATAGGATATAGTAGTCCGATTTTCATAAAATTGTACACAAAATTGTAAAGTATAATAAAATAGCTACATCTCAAATTTGATTTAATTCTGTTGAAAACTGAAAAAGTTATAATATTTAATTGTAGAGTATTCTAAAATTGCTACATTCCAAATTTGATTTAAATCTGTTGAAAACTGAGAAAGTTACAATTTTTAATTGTATAAATTTCTCGATCGTTCCTATGGGAGCTATATGATATAGTAGTCCGATTTTCATAAAATTGTACACAAAATTGTAAAGTAATATAAAATGGATTTTTCTCAAATTTGATAACATTATCCTTAAAATAGAAAAAACTTTAATTTTTAATTGTATTAATTTCTCGATCGTTCCTATGGGAGCTATATGATATAGTAGTCCAATTTTCATTCAATTTTACACAAAATTGTAAAGTAATATAAAATTGCAATATCTCAAATTTGATCAAATTCTGTTGAAAACTGAAAAAGTAATATTTTTTAATTGTATTAATTTCTCGATCGTTCCTATGGGAGCTATAGGATATAGTAATCGGATTTTCATAAAATTGTACACAAAATTGTAAAGTAATATAAAATGGCTTTATCTCAAATTTGATTAAATTCTGCTTAAAACAAAAAAAGCTTTAATTTTTAATTGTATTAATTTCTCGATCGTTCCTATGGGAGCTATAGGATATAGTAGTCCGATTATCATACAAATTTAAAACAAAATTGTTAAGTAAAATAAAATTGCTATATCTCAATGTTGGTCAATTTGATCAAAACAAATTTACACAAAATTGTAAAGTAATATAAAATTGCTATATCTCAAATTTGATTATATTCTGTTGAAACCTGAGAAAGTTATAATTTTAATTTTATTAATTTCTTGATCGTTCCAATGGGAGCTATAGGATATAGTAGTCCGATTTTCATAAAATTGTACACAAAATTGTAAAGTATAATAAAATAGCTACATCTCAAATTTGATTTAATTCTGTTGAAAACTGAAAAAGTTATAATATTTAATTGTAGAGTATTATAAAATTGCTACATTCCAAATTTGATTTAATTCTGTTGAAAACTGAAAAAGTTACAATTTTTAATTGTATAAATTTCTCGATCGTTCCTATGGGAGCTATATGATATAGTAGTCCGATTTTCATAGAATTTTACACAAAATTGTAAAGTAATATAAAATTGCTATATCTCAAATTTGATCAATTTGATCTAAACAATTTTACACAACATTGTAGAATTATATAAAATGGATATGTCTCAAATTTGATCAAATTCTGTTAAAAAGTGAAAAAGCAAAACTTTTTAATTGTATTAATTTCTCGATCGTTCCTATGGGAGCTATATGATATAGTAGTCCGATTTTCATACAATTTTACACAAAATTGTAGAGTAAAATAAAATTGCTATATCTCAAATTTGATCAAATTCTGTTGAAAAGTGAAAAAGCTATAATTTTTAATTCTATTAACTTCTCGATTGTTCCTATGGGAGCTATAAAATATAGTAATCCGATTTTCATAAAATTGAACACAAAAATGTAATGTAATACAAAATTGCTAAATCTCAAATTTGATAAAATTCTGTTGAAAAATGAAAAAGTAATAATTTGTAATTGTATTAATTTCTCGATCAATCCAATGGTACCTATTGGATATAGTAATCCGATTTTCATAATGTATTTTAGAATGTATAAATTTCTCGATCGTTCCTATGGGAGCTTTATGATATAGTAGTCCGATTTTCATAGATTTTGACACAAAATTGTAGAGTAATATAAAATTGCTATATCTCGAATTTGATCAATTTGATCAAAACAATTTTACACAACACTGTAGAATAATATAAAATGGATATGTCTCAAATTTGATCAAATTCTGTTGAAAAGTGAAAAAGTAATAATTTTTAATTGTATTATTTTCTCGATCTTTCCTATGGGAGCTATAGGATATAGTATTTCGATTTTCATAAAATTGTACACAAAATTGTAAAGTAATATAAAATGGATATCTCAAATTTGATTAAATTCTGTTGAAAACTGAATAATGAATATTTTTTAATTGTATTAATTTCTCGATCGTTCCTATGGAAGCTATATGATATAGTAGTCCGATTTCATACAATTTTACACAAAACTTAATAAGTAAAATAAAATTGCTATATCTCAATTTTGGTCAATTTGATCAAAACAAATTTACACAAAATTGTAGAGTTATATAAAATTGCTATATCTCAAATTTGATTAAATCCTGTTGAAACCTGAGAAAGTTATAATTTTAATTTTATTAATTACTTGATCGTTCCAATGGGAGCTATAGGATATAGTAGTCCGATTTTCATAAAATTGTACACAAAATTGTAAAGTATAATAAAATAGCTACATCTCAAATTTGATTTAATTCTGTTGAAAACTGAAAAAGTTATAATATTTAATTGTAGAGTATTATAAAATTGCTACATTCCAAATTTGATTTAATTCTGTTGAAAACTGAAAAAGTTACAATTTTTAATTGTATAAATTTCTCGATCGTTCCTATGGGAGCTATATGATATAGTAGTCCGATTTTCATAAAATTGTACACAAAATTGTAAAGTAATATAAAATGGTTTTTTCTCAAATTTGATAACATTCTGCTTAAAATAGAAAAAACTTTAATTTTTAATTGTATTAATTTCTCGATCGTTCCTATGGGAGCTATAGGATATAGTTGTCCGATTATCATACAAATTTAAAACAAAATTGTTAAGTAAAATAAAATTGCTATATCTCAATGTTGGTCAATTTGATCAAAACAAATTTACACAAAATTGTAAAGTAATATAAAATTGCTATATCTCAAATTTGATTATATTCTGTTGAAACCTGAGAAAGTTATAATTTTAATTTTATTAATTTCTTGATCGTTCCAATGGGAGCTATAGGATATAGTAGTCCGATTTTCATAAAATTGTACACAAAATTGTAAAGTAATATAAAATGGATTTATCTCAAATTTGATAACATTCTGCTTAAAATAGAAAAAACTTTAATTAATCGTTCCTATGGGAGCTATATGATATAGTGGTCCGATTTTCATTCAATTTTACACAAAATTGTAGAGTAATATAAAATTGCAATATCTCAAATTTGATCAAATTCTGTTGAAAACTGAAAAAGTAATATTTTTTAATTGTATTAATTTCTCGATCCTTCCTATGGGAGCTATAGGATATAGTAATCGGATTTTCATAAAATTGTAAAGTAATATAAAATGGCTTTATCTCAAATTTGCTTAAATTCTGCTTAAAACAGAAAAAGCTTTAATTTTTAATTGTATTAATTTCTCGATCGTTCCAATGGGAGCTATATGATATAGTAGTCCGATTATCATACAAATTTAAAACAAAATTGTTAAGTAAATTAAAATTGCTATATCTCAATGTTGAAAACTGAAAAAGTTACAATTTTTAATTGTATAAATTTCTCGATCGTTCCTATGGGAGCTATAGGATATAGTAGTCCGATTATCATACAAATTTAAAACAAAATTGTTAAGTAAAATAAAATTGCTATATCTCAATGTTGAAAACTGAAAAAGTAATATTTTTTAATTGTATTAATTTCTCGATCCTTCCTATGGGAGCTATAGGATATAGTAGTCCGATTTTCATAAAATTGTACACAAAATTGTAAAGTAATATAAAATGGATTTATCTCAAATTTGATAACATTCTGCTTAAAACAGAAAAAACTTTAATTTTTAATTGTATTAATTTCTCGATCGTTCCTATGGGAGCTATATGATATAGTAGTCCGATTTTCATTCAATTTTACACAAAATTGTAGAGTAATATAAAATTGCAATATCTCAAATTTGATCAAATTCTGTTGAAAACTGAAAAAGTAATTTATTAACATTTTCACATAAATACGGGTACATGGCTTGGCATAGTTTTAAATAATCGTTGACAATCATAAAAAAAAAACATCAGAGGAACACAACATAGAGAAAATTTCGGGATTGTTGGAATCAACCAAAAAGAGTCAGCTGCTGCTGCTCATCCCACTTTAGGGCGTCTGCAGCTGTCTGCCTTGCGTTTTCGTGGTCGAAACCATTTGTCTAAATAATGCCTATCAACAGGTTTGTAAATAGATCGTTGTTTTGTTGGTGCCTTAAAAACATTCATATTAGATTGCTGGGGCTGCTGTCCCGGCGTATAAGCACGTTGGCCGCTTCCGCTGCCGTTCGACGTGGAACTGGCAACGGCTTGCTTTGCAGGTGGACGACGCTTGGCCAGCGGCATGTCGTCGTCGGAATCGCTCGAAGTCAAATCAACAGTTTCACTGTTCGACGTGGACGTTGGCTGTTCGTCCGGTGCTGGGGACAAGTCGCTCTTCACTGGCTTGGCATCGTCCGTTATGAGTTCTATATCGTCTGATATGACCTCAACTTTCTGTACAGGCTTTGATGGAGTATCAAGGATCTGCGCCTCGCTACGCAACCCTGGTGTGCTCCAGGATCCATCCTGATGCAGCTGGATCTCTGTGTCATCGCTCTTGAGCAATGTTGAGTTCAGCACCTCCTGGAAATACCCATCTATGACCAAGTTGTCGTAAATGGCCGGCTTATCGCAGACGGGACAGTTCCAGGTGGGCTTACGCTCATTCATTTGCAGGTATAAACTTGCGTCGAAGCACTGCAGATGCGAGCAGGTGGAGGCCCGGCAAGGCAGTTGCATCTTCATCTTACCCAATGGGCAATTGAGAGACACCTTAAGCATGGTAATGGCTATCTCGCAGTCTGCATCCTCTGTCAGCTTCTCCTTGATTAAGGCCCGCGTGTAGTCTACCGGTTTGACACCCTTTGTTTTCATGCGCTGAAGGAGCTGTGCTGAGGTGAGCTTCTTCACCAGATAGACCGCTAGGCAGTAGCTGCGCGTGTAGTCTAGACACCACTGCACCATGATGCTGTTCGTGACGGTTGGCGACAGCTTCACATTGGAGGTGACATTGACGGGACGAGGCATACGCTTCGGCTCCACATTTGGTCGGTTTGTAGGAATGACATTAGGCAGCTGGCACAGCTTATTGTTGACCTTCACATTTACATTCGGTAGAAAGCAGTTTTCCTGATCGCACGAGGTCTCAACCAAGCAGAAGCGTAGTTGCACTTGGAAGGCATGCTCAACTTTTGAGCTGTTGCGAATATCCCGATTTGAAGCTATTTCTGTCGCCTGCTGTGGTGTAAGAGTAAAATAAAAGGTCACCTCTTGGACACGTTGCGTGTTGCGAGGTACCAGTGTAGATGGCTTAATAAGTGTGCCGAGAACATCATAGAAGGCGAGCTTTTTCAGGCGCACGTCGGGATGGATGGGCAGCGTGTTGTTAATGCTGTGCGTGGGTAAGAAAGGCACGCCGCCGACCACGGGTATCTGACCGCCCGGCACCTGGCCGCCGGGCCCCCCTCCTACCAGTCCCATCTGATTCTGCTGCACGGCGGACGGCAGCTGGATGTGTCAGTACATCCTGGTTGGATCTATGTACTGCAGTGTGGCGGATTGCTCTTGCACGGACTGGGCGTAGACTTCCTGGACCTTCGGGGCGAGCAGTTCCAAGTTGGTGCGCAGAAAGGCCAGAATTCGACTCTGCAGATCGGTTTTTCGTCCAGCGAAGGAGAAGTTCAGAAACGACAAGATTTTTTGCAGCTCTACCACACGTAGCATCTGCACCATTTGCTCACATTCCTTGTATTTGACCGCATCAAAGGTGTTCACTGCCGTCAGCACCAACGCTGCTGATTGCTGTCCGGGCCCCGTAGAAGTAGCGGCATTTTCCGCCAGCGTGCGAGCCGTCTGCGAACGGGTCTTTCGCATTACTGTTATTTTCTATTCTTACGGCGTTGAGCGTTTGCGGACTCGAGAGCACTCAAAAACAATAAACTTTTGCTTTTTTGAACCGTTCGCGAGCACAACAAAAAATATTTAACGCGGCGTCTCCGCAAGCACATATTTTTTAATTGTACTAATTTCTCGATCGTTCCTATGGGAGCTATAGGATATCAAAATCGGATTTTCATAAAATTGTACAAAAAATTGTAGAGTAATATAAAATTGCAATATCACAAATTTGATCAAATTCTGTTGAAAACTGAAAAAGTAATAATTTTTAATTGTATTAATTTCTCGATCTTTCCTATGGGAGCTATATGATATAGTAGTCCGATTTTCATAAAATGTTACACAAAATGTAAAGTAATATAAAATGGCTTTATCTCAAATTTGATCTAATTCTGTTGAGAACTGAAAAAGCTATAATTTTTAATTGTATTATATATAATATTTACTTGTATTAATTTTTAGATCGTACCTATGGGATCTATAGGATATAGTAGTCCGATTTTCATAAAATATTATAAAAATTTTAAGGTAATATAAAATAGCTATATCTCAAATTTGATCAAATTCTGTGTAAAACTGGAAATGTTATAATTTTTAATTGTATTAATTTTTCGATCGTTCCTATGTGGAGCTATAGGATAGAGTAATCCGATTTTCATAAAATATTACTTAAAATTGTAAAATAATATAAAAAGGCTTTATCTTAAAATTCATCAAATTCTGTGTAAAACTGAAAATGTTACAATTTTTAATTGTATTAATTTCTCGATCGTTCCTTAGGAGCTATATGATATAGTAGTCCGATTTTCATTCAATTTTACACAAAATTGTAAAGTAATATAAAATGGCTATATCTCAAATTTGATCAAATTCTGTTGAAAAGTAAAAATCTTATAATTTTTAATTGTATTAATTTTTCGATCGTTCCTATGGGAGCTATAGGATATAGTAATTCGATTTTCATAAAATATTACTTAAAATTGTAAAATAATATAAAAAGGCTTTATCTTAAATTTGATCAAATTCTGTGTAAATTTGAGAATGTTATAATTTTTAATTGTATTAATTGTACACAAAATTAAAAACTGAAAAAGTAATAATTTTCAATTGTATTAATTTCTCGATCTTTCCTATGGGAGCTATATGATATAGTAGTCCGATTATCATACAATTTTACAAAAAATTGTAGAGTAAAATAAAATTGCTATATCTCAAATTTGATTAAATTCCGTTGAAAACTGAGAATGTTATAATTTTATTTTATTAATTTCTTGATCGTTCCAATGGGAGCTATAGGATATAGTAATCCGATTTTCATAAAATTGTACACAAAATTTTAAAGTATAATAAAATAGCTACATCTCAATTTTGATTTAATTCTGTTGAAAACTGAAAAAGTTATAATATTTAATTGTATTAATTTTAAGATCGTGCCTATGGGAGCTATAGGGTCCGATTTTCATAAAATATTATAAAATATTTTAAAGTAATGTAGTGTCCTCTTTAGTAAAAGTTGTAACACCGGCTTTGATTTAATGATATTGTTTAATACATTTAACTGGTAACTTGTAACTTAATTCAATCCTAATTTAACAAAACGTGGTTATCTTAATTTAGAACGTCCGAGCAAAACGAGATTCTGGCGGCGAATGCCTTTGCGAGGAGATGCCAGACTTATCTGCAATCGATTACTCCCTTTTAGTATATTGTATCGAAGGGAATCAGAGACTTAGTATGTGAGTCCGCTTCTGGTAACTTTGGCCACCCTACCAACACTACCGGATCCCACATTCGGCCTTCCTGATGCTTGATTCGACCCGAATGGTTTCATATACTCTGCAACTGTCTTAGTCCTATAAGGCCCTTCTCCTTGCCCTATTCTTTCCACGTCGTAACGTCCATGATTATTGACCTTGACTACTTTGTATGGTCCTAAATACTTTCCTTTCAGCTTCAAGCCTGTCCCGTATTGGGTGCGTTTAATAGCAACCAAATCATTCAACTCAAACTTACGTTCTACCTTTCTTTTAGAGTCGAATGCCGTTTTATTTTTTGTTTGAATATCCTGAATATTCTGCCTTGCTATCTCTCGTAGCTTTTCCCTTTCATCCTGTAGCTCAGAAATCAGACAATCTTCGATAAGCTCTTTCAATTCCTGATTACTTGAAACACGCATATCCAATCCAGTTACCAATTTGAACGGGGCGACTTTCGTGCTCCTCGGCTCAGTGTTGTTAATCGCCTGTTGCACTCTGCCTACCTGTTTATACCAGCACCCTGGATTTTCCTGGCTCAGTTTCGATAGCAGCGGGACCACTATCTGATGCATACGCGCTACCTGTCCGTTACCCCTGGGAACTCCTGTCGCGATTAGCAAGTGCTGTATTTTCTCCTTTTCGCAATACTCCTTAAACAGGTGTGAAGTGAATGCAGCCCCTCTATCTGACACGATTCTGTATGGGTTACCAAAAAGGAACTGATTGGCGCTCCAAACAACTCAAAACTTCTTCAACCCCAGTGCTCCGTGTAGGGTATAACCATACATACTTTGAGAAAGCATCGACTAAGACGAGAATGTGGTTATAGCGCTTCTTAGTTGCTTCCATCGGGCCAACATGGTCAATATGGTAAGTAACCAACGGTTTGTCCCCTTTGTCTATCGGCGCCAAAAACCCTTCCTGCTTTCCAGCTTTTGTATTCACTAAAATGCACTCTACATAGCTCTCAACAATCTTCGCTATCTTCTCTCTCAGCTTGGGAATGAAATAAGACTTCTCGACCAATTCTTGCGTCTTTTTTGATGAAAAGTGTCCTTGCTTGTGGGCGTTTCGTATGATTTCGTCTTCCATAAGCGATGGAACTACAAGCAGCTCCCTATTCGGATCTTTGAATAAGATTCGATTTGATACATAGAAGTCTTCATACTGTTTTGTTTCGACAACACTCTTCACAGCCTTGGTCCAACCATCTGATAGCTGAGCTTCTCGCAAACGGTGTATTAAGCTATCTGTCACAACGCAACAAAACACCCTGCTCAACGCATCTACATGTCTCATCTTATTACCTGACCTATGTTCAATTTGATAGTCAAAGTCTTGAAGGTACATTGCCCAACGAGATACCCTGAGCGGAATCTCTTTCTTTCTCATGGTCATGGCAAACGCCTTGCAGTCGGTGACTATTTTAAATCTTTTCCCAAGAACGTAGACTCGCCACTTAACCAAAGCTCCAATAACTGCAAGCACTTTCAGTTCATAAGAATGGTACTTCTCTTCGCACGGCTTGGTCTTCCGACTCATATAGAAAATTGGGTGCCACAAGCTATCTTCCTTGTCACGCTGAAGCAACACAGCTCCGAATCCAAAATTTGAAGCGTCAGTATGAATTTCCGTTTCGAGTGAAGGGTCATACAACTTAAGAACAGGCCCATTGATTAGCGCTGTTTTTAATTTATCAAATGCTTCAACTTGCTTCTCTTTGAACTCAAACTTAGTTTCTTTACGTAACAGATCGGACAATGGCTTAGCAATCACGGCATAATTTTCTACGAACCTTCTAAAATACGAAGTCAAACCTAAGAACCTTTGAATTCCCTTTTTATCTCGTGGGATCGGAAAATTTGCAACCGCTCTTGTTTTCTCTTCACCTGGTTTTATTGTACCCATCTCCACGATATATCCTAGGAAATTTACTCTGTCCTTCAATATCTGACTCTTGCTCCAATTTATACGCAAGCCACTTTCTTCTGCCACTTTCAATACTCGCTTTAATTTCTCCAAGCCCTGATCTACACTTTTGCTGGCAATGATCACATCGTCCATGTACACTACTGCATCATCGTTTCTTATCGCCTCTCGAAGAACACCCATTATAAACCTGGTAAACACTGCTGGAGAATTTGTGATACCGAAAGGTACAAACATGAACTCATACTGCCCATGGTTACAAATGATGTGTACTTTTGAGATTCTGGAGACACAGGAACATGAAAGAATCCATTTGTCAAATCCAAAGTTGTGAAAACCTCTCCACCTTGAAGTTTTTCTAAAACGCAATCCATGTGTGCTGTTGGGAAATTATCTCTGACTATCTTTTCGTTCAGTTTCCGGTAATCGCAGCATAAACGCTTCTTCCCATTCTTCTTGTCTACCAAAACAATTGGTGAAGCAAACTCTGAAGTACTTGGTTTGATTATTTTTTCCCTAAGCCATTCCTCCACTTGATCATCTACAATCTTTTGATCACAATGGGCCAAACGCCTTGGATGTTGAAAAACCGGCAACTCGTCTGTCAGCAAAATTTTCATTTCTACAGGTGAACGTTGGTTTTTCTTTGGTTTGTAATTTTCCACCAACAACTGTACTTCAACAGCGACATTTTCCTTTTAATGATCCAATTTCAAGCTTGACTTATGATCTTCGGTACTTAACATACAAAGGCTGCCAAATTCGTTCATAAGCTGCATACAGGAACTTTCCCTTCCCTGAACCTCTGCTGGCTGCACACTTTGAACTCTCTTTGAAAACACGGTTCCTTTCTGTGTGACCATCATGTCAACATTTTTTAAAATTGTAGTGCCTAAAATTGCATCAAATTTCATGTCTTCATCTGGAATCACGTGGAACTCGATCCACATTTCTATGCCATCGATACTAACTGGTGCTTTGAAACTGCCAAAAGTCAGCACCTGACTTTCTCCAATTCCAGTCAAAACTCTTTGCCTGCCAATCAAACTGCCAACGCCTATATCAAGTTTTAAAAATACACACCTACGCATTAAACACAACTCTGCTCCGGTATCTACAAGTCCTTTGAACTCAACATTCGAACAAAATACGGACTTTACTTCTAAACCACAAGATGTACGAGAATGCTTCGGAATTATTTTCTCCGTCTGAACCACATTGGTTCTTTCTTCCGTTTTGACTTGAGTCCCTACTTTACACTGCGCTGCTCGATGCCCTGGCTGATTACACTTGAAACATTTCGATTGTACTGGACAGTCTCTCTTCATATGAGACGGATCTCCGCACCTAAAACATTTCCTAACCGACTCTGTTGTCTTTTCGTTGACCGACTCTTTAAATACCTTACTGCTTTGGAGAGTGTACTTGTTGTCTGGCTTATACGAGCTTCTTGCCTTCTGGTATGCTTCAATCTGCCACTTCAACTCTTTCAGATTTTTAGCCTGATATAACATCGATTTATTCAATCTAGCATCTGGTATACCTTCTACGAAGTACTCGATTAGACTTTCGTCTTCCAACCGTATAGGCATAGCTATCTCCATTAGGGCATATAAATACTCCTGTAAAGATTCACTTTTTTGCTGACGACGCTTTCCTAGCCTGCGATGAATCTCGGCTGTAGAAACCTGCACTCCGAACTCATGTAGGTGAGCTAACTTCAAACTTTCCCAGTCCTTAATGTTTCTCTGGCTACGTACAACCATTTTGGCTGCTCCACATAGTAGCTGTTTTGCATAAACATATTGCTGCAAAGGGCTCCACTCTACGGTAGCCGCACAATCTTCCATCTCCTCAATCCACAAATCTATATTTGGGACACCTGAGCCAGAAAACTGAGAAACACTTCCTTCTACATCTTTCAAAGTAAACCACGATCTATGTTGGGAAACTTGGCCATGTTGGTTGTCTACTCTGTTGTGGTGGGTGGTTGGTGTGGCTACTGTTGACCTAAACTGTACGGGCTCACCCTCTGTCTCTGACTCACCCTCATCCATCAACCCAAAATGAGTTAGCAATCGTTGTTGTAATTCAGCTTTCAGTCCGGTTGTATTCAACTGCAGCTCTGACAGCATCCGTCGCAATTCTTCCACTCGCAATGCCAAGATCTCGCTTCTCTCCATTTTACAAAAATATCCTGTTGAAAATTACAGTTAATATGATGACAAAATTGTGTTTTAACTCTAATCATTCTCGATACAATTGTAAAGAAACTAACAGTCCTGCTTTTGCTTCTTCTTCTTCACACATACATACAATCAGACTGTTACATAGCCTGCGACACCCTGTTTCGCCTCGTGCTGTCTCGCTTCTTTTCACGTCCACCGCCTTCTGTAGCGTTCGCCTTCTTCTTCTTCACACATACGATCAGACTGCTACTTAGCCTGCGACGACCCTGTTTCGCCTCGTGCTGTCTCGCTTCTTTTCACGTCCTCCGCCTTCTTCTTCTTCACACAGCTACCTACTACTTCGCAATGCCTCCAATTGGAATCCAATTTCTGAAGACTTGCAAAACCATGTGCCTTTGCTATGGCCAATAAGGTTCTGCTGATGTTCTACTGCTCCTGCTCCGCACCTTATTCCGCTTCGCCTCTGCTTGTCCAACTACTGATCTTCTAGCTTGATCTGCTGCTGATCCTCGTGTTCCAGCTCTCTTCCTCCATATCCGTGTTCCAATCTTGACCTGCACGTTCTTGTCTGCGTGTTCCTCGAACGCCACCAAGTGTCTTGCCTTTCCTCGCCTTGCTTCTGTTTTCTCCAGCCAATCCGCTGCTTCTTGAATCTTTGCTCTTTACCAGCCTGATTCGATGCAATCTACATTTGGACGCTGCCACTCGGTTTCGTCGTAGTCACTCGCTGCTTCCGTCTCACTCGCCCATGTGTGTGTGTCTGCTTTCCGCCTTTCCAAGAATTTCCTTACGCTTTGTGATGAAATTCTTTGCGCGTCTCTTGCTGTCTCTGTCACTCGTTGACCAATTTGCGTGGCTTTTCCGAACTCTTAACCAGTTCCAAAATGTTCTAAATTTGTCATCCACCCCACTGCACAATGTTTCTCGTTAACCAAATTGCGTGTCTTTCCCAAACTCTTAACCAGTTCCAAATTTTCAATTTGTCATCCACCTCATTGCACAGTGTTTTGTTAATTATATTTTATTAAGGTTCAAGTTGTCAAATGCTGGGCAATATCATCGGTCGAGCCCCCAAAATTGCAGTGTCCTCTTTAGTAAAAGTTGTAACACCGGCTTTGATTTGATGATATTGTTTAATACATTTAACTGGTAACTTGTAACTTAATTCAATCTTAATTTAACAAAACGTGGTTATCTTAATTTAGAACGTCCGAGCAAAACGAGATTCTGGCGGCGAATGCCTTTGCGAGGAGATGCCAGACTTATCTGCAATCGATTACTCTCTTTTAGTATATTGTATCGAAGGGAATCAGAGACTTAGTATGTGAGTCCGCTTCTGGTAACTTTGGCCACCCTACCAACACTACCGGATCCCACAGTAATATTAAATATCTATATCTCAAATTTGATCAAATTCTGTTAAAAACTGAAAATGTTATAATTTTTAATTGTATTAATTTCTCGATCGTTCCTATGGGAGCTAAATGATATAGTAGTCCGATTTTCATTCAATTTTACACAAAATTGTAGAGTAATATAAAATTGCAAAATCTCAAATTTGATCAAATTCTGTTGAAAACTGAAAAAGTTTTAATTTTAATTGTATTAATATCTCGATCGTTCCTATGGGAGCTATATGATTTAGTAATCGGATTTTCATAAAATTGTACACAAAATTGTAAAGTAATACAAAATGGCTTTATCTCAAATTTGATAACATTCTGCTTAAAACAGAAAAAGGTTTAATTTTAATTGTATTAATTTCTCGATTGTTCCTATGGGAGCTATATGATATAGTAGTCCGATTTTCATAAAATTGTACACAAAATTGTAAAGTAATATAAAATAGCTACATCTCAAATTTGAACAAATTCTGTTGAAAACTGAAAAAGTAATAATTTTTAATTGTATTAATTTCTCGATCGTTCCTATGGGAGCTATATGATATAGTAGTCCGATTTGCATAAAATTTTACACAAAATTTTAAAGTAATATAAAATGTCTACATCTCACATTTGATCAAATTCTGTTGAAAACTGAAAAATGAATATTTTTTAATTGTATTAATTTCTCGATCTTTCCTATGGGAGCTATATGATATAGTAGTCCGATTATCATACAATTTTACAAAAAATTGTAGAGTACAATAAAATTGCTATATCTCAAATTTGATTAAATTCCGTTGAAAACTGAGAATGTTATAATTTTATTTTATTAATTTCTTGATCGTTCCAATGGGAGCTATAGGATATAGTAATCCGATTTTCATAAAATTGTACACAAACTTTTAAAGTATAATAAAATAGCAACATCTCAATTTTGATTTAATTCTGTTGAAAACTAAAAAAGTTATAATATTTAATTGTATTAATTTTAAGATCGTGCCTATGGGAGCTATAGGATATAGTAGTCCGATTTTCATAAAATATTATAAAAAAAATTTAAAGTAATATAAAATACCTATATCTCAAATTTGATCAAATTCTGTTAAAAACTGAAAAAGTTATAATTATTAGTTTTATTAATTTCTTGATCGTTCCTATGGGAGCTATGGGATACAGTTGTCCGATTTTAATCAAATTGTACACAAAATTGTAGAGTTATATAAAATTGCTATATCTCAAATTTGATTAAATTCTATTGAATCCTGAGAAAGTTATAATTTTAATTTTATTAATTTCTTGATCGTTCCAATGGGAGCTATAGGAAATAGTAATCCGATTTTCATAAAATTGTACACAAACTTTTAAAGTATAATAAAATAGCTACATCTCAAATTTGAACAAATTCTGTTGAAAACTGAAAAAGTAATAATTTTTAATTGTATTAATTTCTCGATCGTTCCTATGGGACCTATATGATATAGTAGTCCGATTTTCATAAAATTGTACAAAAAATTTTAAAGTAATATAAAATGGCTACATCTCAAATTTGATCAAATTCTGTTGAAAACTGAAAAAGTAATATAAAATTGCTACATTCCAAATTTGATTTAATTCTGTTGAAAACTGAAAAAGTTATAATATTTACTTTTATTAATTTTTAGATCGTGCCTATGGGAGCTATAGGATATAGTAGTCCGATTTTCATATAATATTATAAAAAAATTTAAGGTAATATTAAATGGCTATATCTCAAATTTGACCAAATTCTGTTAAAAACTGAAAATGTTAATAATTTTTAATTGTCTTAATTTCTCGATCGTTCCTATGGGAGCTATATGATATAGTAGTCCGATTTTCATTCAATTTTTCACAAAATTGTAGAGTAATACAAAATTGCAATATCACAAATTTTATCAAATTCTGTTGAAAAATAGTAGTCCGATTTTCATAAAATTGTACACAAATTTGAAGAGTAATATAAAATTGCTATATCTCAAATTTGATTAAAATTTTTTGAAAACTGAAAATGTTATAATTTTTAATTGTATTAATTTCTCGATCGTTCCTATGGGAGCTATATGATATAGTAGTCCGATTTTCATTCAATTTTACGCAAAATTGTAGAGTAATATAAAATTGCTTTTTTTCATAAAATTCTACATAAAATTGTAAAATAATATAAAATGGCTTTATCTTAAATTTGATCAAATTCTGTTTAAAACTAAATATGTTATAATTTTTAATTGTATTAATATCTCGATCGTTCCTATGGGAGCTATATGATATAGTAGTCCGATTTTCATAAAATTGTACACAAATTTGAAGAGTAATATAAAATTGCTATATCTCAAATTTGATTAAATTTTTTTTAAAACTGAAAAAGTTATAATTTTAAGTTTATTAATTTCTCGATCGTTCCAATGGGAGCTATATGATATGGTAGGTAGGTAGGTTACAGTGGTGAGGCCCACTGCTGGGGCCGCCAATTAGAGCTAAGCTCCTTTTTGTTCCACTCCCTCTGTTTGTTGTTGTTGATTCACCATCAATACCATCCAGAGTCAGTAAGGAAACCTAGGATTGCTGAAACTTTCAGCTTTCCTATGCTTCCCAGTGACTCCATCTGGTAGGCACCAAAGTGGCGAAATCTGATGTGGTTTAGCGCTGGGCAGAAGCAGAGCAGATGTTCCGGTGTCTCTTGCTCTGTAGGTTGCTTACAGCTTCTACAGATTGCATTGTAAGGCAGTCCCAACTTCGGTTCTTGTCGTACCTCGGCCAACATTCCCTTGACCTTCTGTGATAGCTCTTCATTTGCCATTCTTTATTAGCTATCTGCTTAAAGTGGTCATGGATCCTTGTCTGGATCGCGTTTAGGGAGATCGGTAATTCGAAGTCAGAACTTTGCCCTGCCGAGCCTGCATGGGCTAGTTCGTCTGCCTTCTCATTTCCTGGGAGCTCGTTGTGTCCCGGTACCCATGTTACTTGTACCTTATTTTTGTCGGCAAGTCTATTAAGGGTGTTCGGAGCAGACCGCTAGCGCCTAATTGTGCGCGCATGGGTGTATGGCTGCACCTGCTGCGCTCTTTACTTCTCTTTGTTTATATATTCTTCTCTCTCTTCTTCTTCTGTCGCCTTATCTATGCTAAGCTACATTTTAAGATTATAAATATATATTGAAGCTAATATTCGATCGGTAGTTGCAGCTCCGACCAGAGAAGTGAAAACGAAAATATACACAGCATATAATAACCTATTCGTGCATTATAATTATTGCTTAAGGGTGGCAAATTCGTTGTCTTCCCCATAAACAAAGGGCCTTCTTGCATTCTGCCACTAGTCGTGAGTTCGTTTTCACGGCAGATAATTTAATTTTTAATTGTATTAATTGTACACAAAATTGTAGAGTAATATAAAATTGCTACATTCCAAATTTGATTTGATTCTGTTGAAAACTGAAAATGTTATAATTTTTAATTGTATTAATTTCTCGATCGTTCCTATGGGAGCTAAATGATATAGTAGTCCGATTTTCATTCAATTTTACACAAAATAGAAGAGTAATATAAAATTGCAATATCTCTAATTTGATCAAATTCTTTTGAAAACTGAAAATGTTATAATTTTTAATTGTATTAATTTCTCGATCGTTCCTATGGGAGCTGCAGGATATAGTAGATCGATTTTCATAAAATTGCACACAAAACTGTTGAGTAATTCAAAATGGATATATCTATATTTATTCAAATTCTGTTGAAATCTGAAAAAGTTATTATTTTTTATTGTATTAATTTCTCGATCGTTCCTATGGGAGCGATAGGATATAGTAGTCAGATTTTCATAAAATTGTACACAAAATTGTAGAGTACTATAAAATGACTTTTCCTTTAATTGGATCAAATTCTGTTGAAAACTGAAAAAGTTTTAATTTTAATTGTATTAATTTCTCGATCGTTCCTATGGGAGCTATAGGATATAGTAATCGGATTTTCATAAAATTGTACACAAAATTATAAAGTAATATAAAATGGCTTTATCTCAAATTTGATTAAATTCTGCTTAAAACAGAAAAAGCTTTACATTTTAATTGTATTAATTTCTCGATTGTTCCTATGGGAGCTATATGATATAGTAGTCCGATTTTCATACAATTTTACACAAATTTGGTAAGTAAAATAAAATTGCTATATCTCAATTTTGGTCAATTTGATCAAAACAAATTTACACAAAATTGTAGAATTATATGAAATGGCTATATCTCAAATTTGATTAAATTCTGTTGAAAACTGAAAAAGCTATCATTTTTAATTGTATTAATTTCTCAGTCGTTCCTATGGGAGCTATAGGATATAGTAGTCCTATTTTCATATAACTTTACAATAAGGAAAATAAAAAATGTTAACTTTTTCAGTTTTCAACAGACTTTGATCAAATTTGAATAAAGCCATTTTATTATACTTTACAATTTTGTGTGAAATTTTATGAAAATCGGATTACTATATCCTATAGCTCCCATGGGAACGATCGAGAAATTAATACAATTAAAAATTATAACATTTTCAGTTTTCAACAGAATTTGATCAAATTAGAGATATTGCAATTTTATATTACTCTTCTATTTTGTGTAAAATTGAATGAAAATCGGACTACTATATCATTTAGCTCCCATAGGAACGATCGAGAAATTAATACAATTAAAAATTATAACATTTTCAGTTTTCAACAGAATTTGATCAAATTAGAGATATTGCAATTTTATATTACTCTTCTATTTTGTGTACAATTAATACAATTAAAAATTAAATTATCTGCCGTGAAAACGAACTCACGACTAGTGGCAGAATGCAAGAAGGCCCTTTGTTTATGGGGAAGACAACGAATTTGCCACCCTTAAGCAATAATTATAATGCACGAATAGGTTATTATATGCTGTGTATATTTTCGTTTTCACTTCTCTGGTCGGAGCTGCAACTACCGATCGAATATTAGCTTCAATATATATTTATAATCTTAAAATGTAGCTTAGCATAGATAAGGCGACAGAAGAAGAAGAGAGAGAAGAATATATAAACAAAGAGAAGTAAAGAGCGCAGCAGGTGCAGCCATACACCCATGCGCGCACAATTAGGCGCTAGCGGTCTGCTCCGAACACCCTTAATAGACTTGCCGACAAAAATAAGGTACAAGTAACATGGGTACCGGGACACAACGAGCTCCCAGGAAATGAGAAGGCAGACGAACTAGCCCATGCAGGCTCGGCAGGGCAAAGTTCTGACTTCGAATTACCGATCTCCCTAAACGCGATCCAGACAAGGATCCATGACCACTTTAAGCAGATAGCTAATAAAGAATGGCAAATGAAGAGCTATCACAGAAGGTCAAGGGAATGTTGGCCGAGGTACGACAAGAACCGAAGTTGGGACTGCCTTACAATGCAATCTGTAGAAGCTGTAAGCAACCTACAGAGCAAGAGACACCGGAACATCTGCTCTGCTTCTGCCCAGCGCTAAACCACATCAGATTTCGCCACTTTGGTGCCTACCAGATGGAGTCACTGGGAAGCATAGGAAAGCTGAAAGTTTCAGCAATCCTAGGTTTCCTTACTGACTCTGGATGGTATTGATGGTGAATCAACAACAACAAACAGAGGGAGTGGAACAAAAAGGAGCTTAGCTCTAATTGGCGGCCCCAGCAGTGGGCCTCACCACTGTAACCTACCTACCTACCATATCATATAGCTCCCATTGGAACGATCGAGAAATTAATAAACTTAAAATTATAACTTTTTCAGTTTTAAAAAAAAATTTAATCAAATTTGAGATATAGCAATTTTATATTACTCTTCAAATTTGTGTACAATTTTATGAAAATCGGACTACTATATCATATAGCTCCCATAGGAACGATCGAGATATTAATACAATTAAAAATTATAACATATTTAGTTTTAAACAGAATTTGATCAAATTTAAGATAAAGCCATTTTATATTATTTTACAATTTTATGTAGAATTTTATGAAAAAAAGCAATTTTATATTAATCTACAATTTTGCGTAAAATTGAATGAAAATCGGACTACTATATCATATAGCTCCCATAGGAACGATCGAGAAATTAATACAATTAAAAATTATAACATTTTCAGTTTTTAACAAAATTTAATCAAATTTGAGATAAAGCCATTTTATATTACTTTACAATTTTGTGTACAATTTTATAAAAATCGGATTACTATATCCTATAGTTCCCATAGGAAAGATCGAGAAATTAATACAATTAAAAATGATTACTTTTTAAGTTTTCAACAGAATTTGATCAAATTTGAGATGTAGCCATTTTATATTACTTTACAATTTTGTGTACAATTTTATGAAAATCAGATTACTATATCCTATATCCATAGGAACGATCGAGAAATAATACAATTAAAAATTATTACTTTTCCAGTTTTCGACAGAATTTGATCAAATTTGAGATGTAACCATTTTAAATTACATTACAATATTGTGTACAATTTTATGAAAATCAGATTACTATATCCTTTAGGTCCCATAGGAACGATCGAGATATTAATAAAATTAAAAATTATAGCTTTTTCAGTTTTCAACAGAATTTGATCAAATTTGAGATGTAGCCATTTTATATTACTTTAAAATTTTGTGTAAATCTCAAATTTGATTAAATTCTGTTGAAAACTGAAAAAGCTATCATTTTAAATTGTATTAATTTCTCGATCGTTCCCATGGGAGCTATAGGATATAGTAATCCGATTTTCATAAAATTTCACACAAAATTGTAAAGTATAATAAAATGGCTTTATTCAAATTTGATCAAAGTCTGTTGAAAACTGAAAAAGTTAACATTTTTTATTTTCCTTATTGTAAAGTTATATGAAAATAGGACTACTATATCCTATAGCTCCCATAGGAACGACTGAGAAATTAATACAATTAAAAATTATAGCTTATTCAGATTTTAACAGAATTTGATTAAATTTGAAATATGTGAAAAATTAAATGAAAATCAGACTACTATATTATATAGCTGCCTTACAAACGATAATTAGATATAGAGAAAAACGTAAATGTAAAATTGTAACTTTAGATTTTCGTATACTTTGCTTTTTTAACTAAAAATTACTCTAGAATATTATCTTATTAATATGAACTTAATCTGCGCCTTCTACGTCTAACCCTGCCTCAAAAAACTAACCAACAATGTAACTATTTGCTATCAGAATGAAAGAGGCTCACTTAGGCAAGGCACTTAGGCACAAGGTTATTGTGTTCACAGAAACCTGGTTATATCCGATTCTGAGCTCCGAAGTTTTTCCAGCTGTGTTCACAGTATATCGGCTTAAATAGGCCTATCAGGCGTGGGGGTGGTTTCCTCATAGCGGGGGACTCCTTACTCACGTCAGATTTATTAACTTTCGAGGTATGCAATGATGTTGAATTCCTCTGTGTGAAGCTATCTGTCAATGACAGCTCCATTTCTATTACGTGTTGCTACATTCCCCCATTGTCGGAATTCCCTATTTATGCCAATATTTATTTCCCAATGACATTTTTATTTTATACATCAACTAGCGGACCGTCCCGGCTTCGCACGGGCATTAAACATTACATTTAGATTTGTCAATTTTAACACATTCATAATAATAATAATAATATGACACATATTCATCCTTTATTTTTTTGTTTTTTTTTTCAATTATTGAGGTCATAACCCTAAAAGAAAATACATTTATTTTGTTAGAGCTTCTCTGTAAACAATATTTGATGTTTTATTTTGTGGCAGCAAAATAAATTGATTTTCATTGGCTCCGACTCGCGATAGACCAACATACAGTTGACCATGAGTAAAACATTTCTTTCGCAAATCGATCCATACTAATTCGAAGGTTTTGCCTTGTGACTTGTTAATTGTTAATGCGAAAGATGTTTTTACCGGAAATTGAAGCCGTTTAAATGGGATTGTCATATCATTTTGGATCATCGGTATCCTCGGTATATGAGCTAGTTGACCACCTGCTGGGCATATTATGGTTAAGAGGGCACTTCTGAATACATCAAGGTTCTGGCAAAATCATCTTCCTGGCATAAGGTGAAGAAGGCAGTCAGAGTTGTCGCTGGCGGATTCAGGACTCTTTCTTGCACATTTCTTTCTGTGAAATAGACACGTTGACCATTCTCCAAATGGACTGCCAAGTGAACTAAAGCTGGATAGCGTTCATGAATGTGGAACGAAAATATTCTCCATGCAGCCTCGTTGCTGCTTATGTATCTTCCAGCCTGGTATTGAGATATTTCATCGACAACTCGTACTGCATTGTTGTCACCATTTTCTGCCTGAACACCAAAAACTGCCATATCGCTGCCTTTATTCACGTACTTGCAGATATACTTAATCGATTTCACGGAATTGCAATATTCTACGTTGATGTGCGCTTTGTATGATTTTGACAATAGTGGTGAGTATGGAACCACCCAACGATTGTCTACCTCAATATCACCAATTCTCATGTTTAAATTTGCCGAAGTCCCTCCATCTTCAGTTGACCGTCTCCTATACAGAGGATATCTATCGTCCCCTGTTACGGTGTTGGCTGTAAATGCTCGAGGATATCGCTTTAAACACTTCCCGTCTACCATGCATGGTGAACATGGGTTGAGGGTACCACATGGGCCATGGATCATGTTCTTGATGACAACTTCATGCAAATCCGTATCAACCTCGGCCCATGGAATCTCAGCGCATATAACATCGTCGATTTCATCTGGAGTAATTGTATCATACAGCCAAATCAGTATGTGCGCATGCGGCAATCCTGTCTTCTGCCAATCTACTGAATACATACTATCTCGTCCCAAGCTGGATTGCTCTCAGCCGCTCAGTCTCTCGGATGGAGGCCCGTTCTTCGTCAGTTATATTCGTAATCTTACGTCTTTTTGCTTCTGTATTGCGATTACGACGACCCAAACTCGACTTCTTGGGTGGCATGACTTCGTTTCTTACTGAACCTGAACAAAAAAATAAAATTTTTATCTCCAATTTCTTATTTTAATATGTTTTGAATGTTTGACAGGAAATGCTTTGATTCAGCTGGCTGCCTGTAGAGGGCGGTAGATGTAAGGTAGTTTTTTGATATTTTTTTAACACCTTGGATTACGTTATCGTAATTTTAGTAAGGATGCCTATTTTTTTTTTAAATGAAATATAGCCTATGTCACTCAGGAATGATGTAGCTTTCCAACAGTGAAAGAATTTTTCAAATCTGCCAAGTACTTTCGGAGCCTATTCAATTCATACAAACAAACAAACAAAAAATCAAACCTTTCCTCTTTATATAATAGTATAGATAATTTGACAATAACATTTGTCTCATTTTTTTTTCAGTAATGTAGGTATTGGGGTTTTATGTGCCCTTTAATGAGATGCTATTAGAACTATTTTACCAACTATAAGAACTCTCCTGAGCACTGGGCTGTTTCACTTTCCAACGATCGTCTCGGTTAGATTACTCTTTATTATTGGCTCCAACAGAGTCCTTATTTTTTCTTAGCCTGCTTCTCCTTCTTGTTGTTTTAGATATCTGCGCCATTAACATGTCCGTTACCGTCAGTTCAATAAAAAGTATTGCCGATCATATAACCAGTACAATACAATGTTCTCACTAGTATTTTAAATATGAACTTTTAAAAAAAAAATCGCCGAAATAACTTGAGCAGCGTAAAATAACCAAATCATTGTAGACATGTCTGTCAATCTGGCTGTATGTGGAACAAAATATAACAAGAAGAAGTTGGTGACATTTAAACATGTTGCACACAGAAAACGTTTTATGCCAAACTTTGGTAAACATACGAGTAATTAAAAAAAAAAAATATTCTTTTAACCCTATTCCCACGTTATTTCGTTCTCCTCCCTCTCGCACGCACACTCAACTATGCCGCAGTCGCTTAGCAAATTCTTATTTAGATCTTTACTTATTTATCTAATAGCAGTTTATATATCCAATTCCTAGTGCTTTATGGAAGAGGTCAAGGAGCACCCATACGTCATCCAATGCGAGGCAGCTAAGCCGCTAATTGTCGACACCTTTAAATTTTTGTATGACTTGGACTTTCTAGAATCACAGGCCGACGAGGTAATTGTACTGTTTTCCCCTCTCCATTTTAGCACCAACTTATATGTGCCTTTTGACCTGCCTTTTCAACCGAAGCTTACAACACCGCCCTTAGCAATGCCGAGGTTGCCGCACGAGGTCATCTTTGCTATTGGAGGTTGGAGCGGTGGCACATCAAAGGGTTGCATAGAAACATATGATACTCGAGCAGATCGCTGGGTGAACATCAACGCCGAGGATCCTGCAGGGCCTCGCGCGTATCACGGAACAGCAGTTTTGGGATTTAAAATTTATTCAATCGGAGGCTACGATGGTGTTGAGTACTTCAACACCTGTCGCGTATTTGACGCCGTAAAAAAGAAGTGGAGCGAAATTGCACCGATGCACTGTCGTCGTTGCTACGTAAGCGTGACGGAGCTAGACGGAATGATCTATGCAATCGGCGGCTACGACGGACACAACCGTTTAAACACCGTTGAGCGGTATAATCCAAAAACCAATCAGTGGACAATTATCCCGCCGATGAACATGCAACGATCCGATGCCAGCGCCTGTACCCTGCAAGGGCGTATCTATGCCACCGGTGGATTTAATGGGCAGGAGTGCCTGGATAGTGCCGAGTACTACGATCCAAACACCAACGTGTGGACGCGAATTGTTAACATGAACCATCGGCGGTCTGGAGTAAGTTGTGTAGCATTCCGCGGTCACCTGTATGTTATCGGGGGTTTCAATGGCACCGCTCGGCTCTCCACTGGGGAGCGATTCGACCTGGAATCACAGACTTGGCACTTTATTCGGGAAATGAATCACTCACGTAGCAATTTTGGATTGGAAATAATCGACGACATGATCTTTGCAATCGGCGGCTTTAATGGAGTCTCCACCATTTCGCACACTGAGTGCTACGTACCTGAATCGGATGAATGGATGGAGGCCACCGATATGAATATCGTCCGTTCTGCCCTGTCCGCCAATAACGTAGCTGGTCTTCCTAATAAGCGCGACTACATACACAAGGAGCGAGACCGTCTGATGGAAGAGAGGCGCCAGAGACTTATGGCAACCGCCTTGGCCCGAGATGATATCGGGCATGGTAGCCCCGGAAACTCACTTGTGGAAACTAGCGACGCGGCTATAGATGACTACGAAAGCCCCAATGATGACGAAGATGTTGAAGAGCAGCGGCCACAACAGGATTTTATAGCAAATCCTGCAGGTCCTGGGCTTACACCGGCCGTAGTCCACGGCTTGGGACATCCTCAGCCTGCAGCCCCGCATCTTAACAGGCTTCTGGAAGAGCGAGATATTGAGAACAATCGGCGCTTTCGGGTGCAGCTGCGTAATCAGCGCTATGGTTCGCATCATGAGATTCGTCGTCGCGCCTAGAAATTGGCGCGGTAGGCATGCTCCAGGCTGAGTCTAAGCCCTTAATCATTCCCGATTTGCCAAGTCTTTCCAAGCAGAAATAAAAACCGCACATTAGAAGAAGCGTAAGCATGGCCAAAGATATATTTTAGGTGCTTAAGTCCTGCATCGTAGCCCACGTAAACTGAAACCGTTTTCTATAAGTCGCACAAAAGTCGATCTTCAGTATTTTTCATATAATATTGAAACATCTTTTGACCAAATTTCAGTTACTCAAAATTTAACGGAATATTTATATTCAAATAAAATATTTCTTATAATTAAGAAGCTATAAGTTTAATCAAACGTTAACGGCCTAAGTTCACAAAATAATTTTTATGCGTTTATTTCGACATCCACCTAAAAGATACATTCCTTGAATAGAAGCAAAATAGTTAAACCCAATTGCTAATTTGCTATAGACAATGAAGTGGGAATAATACAAAATGTAGTTTTAGCGCGGTAAGCCTCTTACCACCACTTTAAATTTGTTCGAATTTTACTGCCGTCAGGTTACATATATCCTATTTATCCTTATTCCGTCCTTCTTAGTAGTAAGGTAAGTTAAACAATAATACATATGGCCGTGTTCACAAAAAGGTCAGTTACAAGAACTTATATTTAAATTGATAATAATTTTCAACTTCTAAAACAGATGTCGAAATATTTGAATTCTCGCCCCCTTGATTAAATATAAATCAACAAGATCGCTGGAGCCGCAAGCACGGATCGATAAGAGAGTCCGATTACCAGAGAACTAGATCCCTAGACTCGAATCCAGAAGTTCGCGGCAGCAGTGCGCTCTCAGGCTTAATCTCTTCTGATTCTAATCGCCGCCAAGAGCAGACGTACCTATCACAGAGGGCGTTGAGACCAGACTACTTTCCACATCACCATGGATAAGGTTATAAATAAAGTTTATTCCTAGCATCGTACTACGATTGGCTAATGACGGTAAGTTGATTAAGAGGAGTATATTAAGATTAGGAAGTAATCTTTGGTCTGAATCCCAATTTAAGCCGCTTAGAGCACAAAGTAAAAAGTTCTTTTGAACCGATTCTATGCGTATATTATGGACTCCGTACTGAGGGGTCCAAAGAAAGATCCAGACTCCAACATATGACGAACTAATGAAACACATAAGGATTTAGTAACATTAGGGTCATAAAATTCTTTCGACCACCGCTTAATAAATCCAAGTATACCCCTGGCTCTATTCATCATAGACGAAATATGATCGATAAAGTCAAGTTTAGGGTCTAATCGAACGCCCAAATCATCAACTGAATTAATTCTTGGGAACGACACGAGAGAATGTCATTAGCTTGCATTTAGAGCCGCTTAAGTTTAATAAGTTAACGCGACACCATGACCATGACTTATTAAGATCTTTTTGTAAATCCGACTGGCAGGCACCGTTCTTATATTGCACACAAAGCTTGACGTCGTCGGCGTACATAAGTACACTGCAGTTAGTCAGAACTTTGGGCAGGTCGCTGGCTTGTTCGACATTTCGCTGCCTCAAGTCAACCATGTGCGAAATTCCTTACAGCGCTTGCTCGTTCGTTGTTTCGTCTCTGATCCTGCGAGAGTCAGTTTAGCCAAGGAGGCGCCTCTGACGCAGCCCGAAGATCCGTATCATCAAATTTTTGATGTGACTCTTGATATTGGGTCGATGTACAGAATATATCTGACCGTCCAGCCAAAAAAGTCCTCTGTTTTCGCAAGACGGACTTTGAACGGCTTAATAATTTTATATACGAGTTCAATTGGTCCGATCGATGTTCATGACATGGCAGTTGCCGTGGATATTATTTATAATGCCATGAATTCATTTTTTACTGAATGTGTTCCGTTATACTTTCCTCCAATCTCGAATAAACCGCCGCTGTTCACTAAAGAGTAGCCGATTTAAGAACAAAAAATCTAGGCTGTGTGCTAAATTTAAATTCACCGGTTCTTAATCTGCCCTTTCATCTTATTTATCAGTTTGTTCAAATTTACCGTGCTGAACGCGCAGTGTTATAAAAACTATTTGACTCGTTGCAGGGTCCAGTTCTCTCAGGACCCAAATCAGTTTTATTATTTTGTTAACACTAAACGTTAGCCTAACACAAATCCTTCGTCGCTTTCATTTGAATATACTACCGCAAATAATGTCCAGGCTATAAGCGATCTATATTCGCAGTTTTTTCAAACAACTCATTCAAACTCTTCGAATTTAAATTAGACTTATTCCTACGTTATACTCAAATCGAACTTAATTTTCAGTTCTGGCCTAAACAAAAGCTTTCTTATTTATTATCTTTAAAGCCAAGCCAGTTTATTCGCCAGGTCTCAATAGAATTCCCTGAGGTATGGTCAGATATTGTGCCGACGCCCTGTGCTATCCCCTTCTGAAATTGTTTACCTCCCATTTTTCCCTTATTTTATTATTTATTATTCCTCTCCACGGAAAAACGGTAGCAAATTGGATGCCTACAATTATAGAGGAATCTCTAAGTTATCGGCTATCCCAAAAAGTTTCAAAAACATAATTACTCCTCACTTGCAGCATCTTTATCGACCAGTTATTTCTCCATGTCAAAATGGTTTTACAACACCAAATGTTTCGGAGCTCTCTTCCTATATTATAAAGGGCTTCCATAAAAATTTTTTGACAGCTGTAATCTATACTGATTTCAGTAAAGCATTTGACTATGTTAACCATTCAATCTGTAGCTGAACAAAACTAAAATCAATGAATGAAATAACTTCAATATAAAATTTTTACAATATGCTGAGTTTTATTTTTTCAAAATATAACCATAAAGTGTCAGTTTGACCTCTTTTTCTTTATAAATTATAATTTAAAGGAGCACGATTGTTGAAGAATTTGTAATGCAGTCACAAAAAATTTAAATTTCACATAACAAATAACTTTTAAGGGATTTATATCATACGAATGTATGATAGATGAGTTAATTTCTTCAAAATTGTGGGATTATATATTCTCGAAACCACGATCGGAATTGATCCCCTAGATATCCACGAGCAACTCACTGCAAAAAAGGCAGCACAACGACTTGTTGCATTAGAACTGAGTGTTCAATTGGCCGAAACATGAGCATTGTATCTGAATATATGATACCAAGAACTTTCCCGATTATTAAAAGAAAAACATTCAACAAAATCTGTTGTTCTGATTGTTTGTAGGGATTCTTACAGGTCATTGCCTGGTTGCGACGCATGCAAGGCTAGGCATCACCGACAATTGCAACTGCAGCGATCAATTCGAAGCAACCAAAACTGACATAAGCTCCAAATACAACTTATTTGGTTCTTTAAATTTTTTTTCACAATTTTAGAGATCGGAAAAGAATTTCAAGGGTTTAGAGGTTTATACATTTATACGTTTCTTATAACATAGTTTAACTTATCAGATTGTTATGGACGTTGATGCACTAAGGTCAGTACATTCAAGTGGCCCGTATGACACCAGGCACGTGCCTGTTTGGGTTAGGTGTTAGTAGGCGCGATGGAAAATATAGGACCGAATATGAGGAAATTGACTACCGGCGTGCTGCAGGTTGTTAGTTTGCATGCTTACTAAGTGTTTTAGTATTAAAGATTTTAATTTGGGAAGGGTATCTACGTTAGAGATTAGTGTGTACAAATCATTATAATTTGCACATAACACTCTAAACGGTTCATGCAGTTCAAAGGAGGTTCTACAGTGGCGCAACACTAATGGGATATAGGATCTAGTAGTTCTACATGGTACATTGATTTTAAGCTGACTCAACAAGTCAGCACTTTCCACATCACCATGGATAAGGTTAAAAATAAAGCATCGTTCTACGATTGGCTAAGTTTATTAATAGGAGTTTACTAGAGTAGGAAGGTAATCTTTGGTTTGCATCCCAATTTAAACCGCGTAGAGCGAAAAGTAAAAAGTTCTTTTGAACGGACTCAATGCGTTTACTATGGACGGCGTACTGAGGGCTCCAAACGCAGCATCCATATTCTAAGATAGGACGAACTAAAGAAGTATATAGGGATTTAGTAACATAGGGGTAATTGAAGTCCTTCGACCAACGTTTAATAAATCCAAGCACACCCCTGGCTCTATTCTTAAGTTAAGTTTAAGTTTAATAAGTTAACGCGACACCATGACTGAAAATTATTAAGATCTTTTTGTAAATCCGACTGGCAGGCACCGTTCTTATATTGCACACAAAGCTTGACGTCGTCGGCGTACATAAGTACACTGCAGTTAGTCAAAACTTTGGGCAGGTCGTTAATAAAAAATGTAAACAATAGGGGACCCAAATGGCTACCTTGTTTGACACCAGAATTAACCCTGAGAACAATATATAAGTTATTCTTAATTCAAGATTCAAGTAAGATCAACTGGGAATCCCATTAAATCGAGTTTTCTAACAAGAAGGAAATGGTTAACAGAGTGAAATGCTTTACAGAAATCAGTATAGATTACACCTGTCTGAAAATGATTATATTATAATTAATAATATAGAAAGGGAGCTCCAAGTACGATTTAGACATGCTGTAGGAGTAAGTCTGATTTGAGTCTAGAGACTTTGAATAGTTTGTTTGAAAAAAACTGCGAAAATAGATCGATTATTCCCTGATCATTATTCATGGTAGTGTTTTCAAATAAAAGCGAGGAAGGATAGGGCTTATGGATAGTGTTAACAAAATTATAAAAATATCCTGAGATATCTGGACCCTTCAACGAGTTCAATAGTTTTTATAACAGTCGTAAAGCTTGACCGTGCCGTTAAATAAGGTACCGAACCGATTAAAGGGTAAATTGCGAACCAGAGATTTAAAATTTGGCATACACTTTAGATTTTTTATTTTTAAGGCAGCACAACTCTTTAGTAAACCACGGCGGCTTATTCGAGCTTGGCGAATAGTTTAACGGAACACATTCAATGAAAAATGAATTCATTGCATTATAAACAAGAAAGGAAGCTATCTGGGCACGCCGAAGTTTATATACCCTTGCAGATAGAACTTCCATGAATAGGAATCCATACAATATAAATTATATATATTTGTGTTAAAAAACAATGAAGTAATACCTGCATTCATTTCATTCACCTATACATATTATATATGAAGTTTTACATTCACAGATTTGCATTTTTCCTTTACATCAAACGATCGTTTGTATGGCACCTATATGATATAGTCGTCCGTTTTCCATGAAATTAAATTTAAGGCTAGTATAAAATGGATATTCCTCAAGTTTAATGAAAATCAGCTGAAAACTGAAAAAGTTATAAATTTAATTGTATTAATTTCTCGATCGTTCCTATGGGAGCTATTTGATATAGTAGTCCGATTTTCATAAAATTTTATGCAAAATTGTAGAGTATAGTAAAATGGCTATATCTATATATCTATATTTGATCCAATTCTATTGAAAACTGAAAAAGTTAAAATTTTTTTGTAAAAATTTTCCGATCATTCCTATGGCAGCTATATGATATAGTCGTCCGATCCGGCCCGTTCCGACATATATACGAGTGAGAGTATATAGAAGGCTTACTACACAGTTTCATTCAGATAGCTTCAAAACTGAGAGACTAGTTTGCGTAGAAACGGACAGACGGACAGCAGACCGCTTGCTCGATCTTTGTTGTGTCTTAGACCCGGCGAGATGTGACTGTCGTACATGGTTGACTTGAGACAAAGAAATGTCAAACAATCCAGCAACAAAATCATGTTGTGAAGAGGTTTGGAGGGTATTTAATAAATTATTTGAGGAACAGATAGCCACACACTCACCCAACACTTTTTCTAGATTTAAGAAAAATCGGCCTAAAATTTTCTAAAATTAAAAAATTTAGGGAATGGCACCATAAAATTAAGACAAGCCACCATAAACACAATTTTTTAGGGATAATTTACATTTTTTCTCAAATCTAAGGCGAGTTTCCGGGATTAGGTTCGTTTACCTTTTTTCTTAATATAAGGGCGAAACGCCCAAGTTTGGCAGGTTGGTTGGCAGGTTTTTTTTTGTTGGATCCATTTTAATGGCGAATTTCTAAGCCTACAGGCGAAAAGTTGCTTTTTAATAGCGATGTCAGGTTAACATTTTTAGAGTGCATAAATGTTAAAATCTCCTAGGACTACTAAATGGTTCCTATCCAAAAGTCTATTGGCAACCATCTGAGTGGCGGAAAAGTATAAGCAAAGTATACGAAAATCTAAAGTTGCAATTTTACATTAACAATTTTGCGTTTATGCTATATGATATAGTCTGTGAAATAATATAAAATAGCTATATATCAAATTTGATCAAATTCTGTTGAAAACTGAAGAAGTAAAAAAAAATTGTATAAAATTTGCAGCTAAATGATATAGTCGTCCGATCCGGCCCGTTCCGACATATACATGCAAGGGTATAAAAACTGTTAAATACTGGGGCTATATAACACTAAAACTAAGCGGCTGCATGGATGTATTCATTTCTAGATTCAATCAGTATTGTAGGGTTCTAAAACTTACTGCACCCATTTAATGCTGTACAGTACCAGAAACAGATAGCACAACTTTCTATTGTTCTCATGAGTGCCTACTGGATTTATATTTTTTTAAACCAAGTATATTAATCATAACAGATTGTGTATACTATTACACAACTGTAGATATTTATAAATAAATATGAGTTCATTATTATTTAGCACGTGAATAAAAAAAAAAAAAAAAATTAAAAATTAAACGAAATAAAATAACCATACAGGTAATAATGCCCTATTTTCACATTCATTCACTCATTCAATCTAATCTAATACCATACAGAAAAAAAGTGTACCATTTTAGGTGTATTCATGCAGAAGTCTACTCTTCTATGTGCCGGGGTTGCGCCCTTAATCAATTATTCAAAACCGCTAGACCAAAAAGTTTGCGAAAAGTATTGCAAGCCAGTTTTTTTTTGAATATCTAAAGAGAATTTTTGAAAGTATAACTAAAATTGTAATCACGTGTTCATTTCCAATGCGCAGCTAGGCTCATCGCTAAGATTTCACAACTAAAGCAAACTTCAACTAGGTCAGATCATCAATTATGTTAAAAAAAATTTAAATGGATTTTAAAGTATGTATTTTAAGTTAAGAGTTAACTTGTTTTGTGTGTATCTAGAAAATATTGCAATTAATGCTAATAAGAAGTTCATTCAAAGTTAAGCTTTACTCGTTTTTGCAACATACAAAGCAAAATTATTAAGTTTGTTGACTTTCAGCAGGTGACCATTATTTTCACCTCTTTTTGGCTAAATTAGGCTATAAAATGTGAAGTTAGTAAAAGCCGGCGTCTAGACTATTACTACGGTTACCTTTTTGGACCAGAATCAATTTAGATCGGCTGCGACTCTGGAACTGCGGCGAAAAAAAACCATAGAAACTCAAGGTAAAAAATACCAAATTATCTACTAAAAGAACTCAAGGATAACTGTAGCGCGCAACTATTTTATACCGTTTATAAAGTTTAAAATGTATATCTCGTCGGGTCATCCATACACTTTAGATTTTGACCCCATTTAGCCACCCGGCACCATCGAATGTGGGCATGGTGTGTGATTAATGACTTAACGAGCCGCGCAAGCACTGTCTTCCACCGCGACCCGGTCTGCAGTCTGCTCTCTTCGATCCTTTCCTCGACCCAGTTGAGCTTTACCTTCTCCGGTTCGTATATCGCAGCTTCTGTCTAAAGCCGGCTCTGGATGCGAAGGGCAGCTTTTTACTGCACGTTCGCCTTCTTTCCCTCGCTTGAACGCTTCGGCCCGTCCCTACGCGGGGAGCTGGTGCCTAATTCCAACGAGCGAAGAAGGCTTTCCTCCACTTCTTTTGAAAGCTGCACGCTCTCCAGGTCTGCTAAACCTTCTTCGCGTCGCTCGACTGTCAGTAGCATTGCAACTGACGTGACCTGCTCCCGTCAAATCACAGGTGGCGCTGGCGACACACAGATAGGATTCCTCCCCTCCGTGCCCGCAGGTGGTAGCAGACACGTCTGCCACCGACGTTTGGGCTGACATCCCAGCCCCGGTTGCTTTTTCTATCTTCATTCCTGTGAGAAGTTTGGTTTATTTTAAGGGGAACCACCCACTTGCGTTTTATGCCAGCTGGCGGCACCTCCAACCATTACTAGTGATTCATTTCCTCCGGCGTTTAAGCGGAAGGAATTGAATCAATGCCTTAGCAAGACACTGCATTAGCCCGGACAGAGCATGCGCCACTGCATTACCATTGTACGCGGAAATATAGTGCCCATTGCCCAGCCGGCGCCCTCGTGGAAGGTTGGGGGATTTTTGCCAGCCTTATTTGTATATAAAATAAATTCTTGGACGTTGATGCACTAAGGTCAGTACATACAAGTGGCCCGTATGACACCAGGCACGTACCTGTTTGGGTTAGGTGTTAGTAGGCGCGATGGAAAATATAGGACAGAATACGAGGAAAATTGACTACCGGCGTGCTGCCAGATTGTTAGCATGCATGCTTACTAAGTGTGTTAGTATTAAAGATTTTAATTTGGGAAGGGAATCTACGTTAGAGATTAGTGTGTACAAATCATTATAATTTGCACATAACACTCTAAAAGGTTCATGCAGTTCAAAGGAGGTCCTACAGTGGCGCAACACTAATGGGATATAGGATCTAGTGGTTCTACATGGCACTTGGAAATTAAACTGACTCAACAAGTCAGCACTTTCCACATCACCATGGATAAGGTTAAAAATAAAGGTTATCCCTAGCATCGTTCTACGATTGGCTAAGGACGGCAAGTTTATTAATAGGAGTCTACTAGAGTAGGAAGGTAATCTTTGGTTTGCATCCCAATTTAAACCGCGTAGAGCGAAAAGTAAAAAGTTCTTTTGAACGGACTCAATGCGTTTACTATGGACGCCGTACTGAGGGCTCCAAACGCAGCATCCATATTCTAGGATAGGACGAACTAAGGAAGTATATAAGGATTTAGTAACATAGGGGTCATTGAATTCCTTCGACCACCGTTTAATAAATCCAAGCACACCCCTGGCTCTATTCACCATAGACGAAATATGATCAATAAAGTCAAGTTTTGGGTCCAAGCGGACGCCCAAATCGTCAACTGTATTAATTCTTTCCAAAGAGCAGCAGTTCAGCGTGTAAGTAGCAAGCTTAGGAGCGACACGAGAGAATGTCATTAGCTTGCATTTCGAGCCATTTAAGTTTAATAAGTTTACACGGCACCAAGTTTGAAAATTATTAAGATCTGTTTGTAAATCCGACTGGCAGGCAACGTCATTGTATTGCACGCAAAGCTTGACGTCATCCGCGTACATAAGTACTCTGGAGTTAGTCAAGACTTTGGGCAGGTCATTTATGAACAATGTAAACAATAAGGGTCCCAAATGGCTTCCTTGCGGGACACCAGATGTAACCCTTAGAACATTGGATAAATTATTCTTAAAGGGGACCTTTTGCGTCCTGCCATTCAAATAACTAGAGATCCAATTAAGAAGATCACCTGGAAAACCCATTGAATCGAGTTTTCTAACAAGGGGAGAATGGTTAACAGAGTCAAATGCTTTACTGAAATCAGTATAGATTACATCTGTCTGACAATTATTATGGAAGCCCTTTATAATATAGGAAGAGAGCTCCAAAAGATTTGTTGTTGTTGATCTTCGCTTAATAAAACCATGTTGACATGGTGAAATAACCGATCTACAAAGGTGCTGTAAGTGAGGGGTGATAATATTTTCAAACAATTTTGGGATGGCCGACAACTTAGAGATTCCTCTATAATTGCTGGCATCCAATTTGCTACCTTTTTTGTGGAGAGGAATAATAAACGATTCCTTCCAAATAATGGGAAAGTGGGAGGTTTCTAAGGACAAGGTAAACAATTTCAGAAGGGGATAGCACAGGGCGTCGGCACAATACCTGAGCACACAGCCAGGAATTCCGTCGGGACCTGGCGAATAAACTGGCTTGACACGATGAAGATCTAAAAGGAGAGAGGACAGAAAATTAAGTTCGATTTGGGTATGTCGTAGGAATAAGTCTGGTATATATACGAAGAGCTAGAATAGGTTGTTTGAAAAAACTGCGAAAATAGATCGGCTATTGCCTGATCATTATTTGCGGTAGTATTTTCAAATGAAAGCGAGGAAGGATTTGTTTTAGGTTTACGTTTAGTGTTAACGAAATTATAAAACTGTTTTGGGTCCTGTGAGAACTGGGCCCTACAACGATTTAAATAGTTTTTATAACACTGCGCGTTCAGCACGGTAAAGTTTGACCGAGCTTATAAATAAAATGAAAGGGCAGATTAAGAACCGGTGATTTTAAATTTAGCATACAGTCTAGATTTTTTTATTTTTAAGTCGGCTCAACTCTTTAGTAAACCACGGCGGTTTATTCGAGCTTGACGGATAATATAACGGAACACATTCAGTAAAAAATGAATTCATGGCACTGTAAAAAATATCCACGGCAACTGCCATGTCAGTGCACATGTATAGATCGGACCAATTGAACTCGTTTATAAAATTATTCAGCCGTTCAAAGTCCGTTTTGCGAAAACATAGGACTTTATTGGCTGGACGGTCAGAAATATTCTGTACGTCACACCCAATATCAAGAGTCACATCGAAAGTTGGATGATAAGGATCCTCGGGCTGCGTCAGAGGCGCCACCCTTGCTAAAATGACTCTCGCAGGATCAGAGACGAAGCAAAGATCAAGCAAGCGCTGTAAGGAATTTCGCACATGGTTGACTTGAGACAGCGAAATGTCAAACAAGCCAGCGATATAGTCATGTTGTGTAGGTGTATGGAGAGTTTTGGTGGAATTATTTAAGCACCAAATAGCACCAGGGATATTAAAATCTCCTAGGACTACCAACTGGTCTCTATCCAAAAGTCTACTGGAAACCATCTGAATAGCGGAAAGGTGATTCCAATAAATAGGAAGTTCCGACAGTGGAGGTATGTAGGAACAGGTAATAAAAATGGAGCTACCTTTCATAGATAGCTTCACACAGAGGAATTCAACATCGTTGCATTCCTCGAAGGTTAATAATTCTGACGTGAGTGAGGAGTCCACCGCTATAAGAACTCCACCACGGCGTCTAATAGGGCGATCTAGCCGATATACTGTGAACATAGCTGGAAAAACATCGGAGCTCAGAATCCCGGGCTTTAGAGAGGCTCTGTGATTACAGTAATCTGAGAAGCAAAAGAAAGGCTATCGGAATACAAGTTAGGAAGCCTACTACGTAAGCCTCTTGCATTCTGATAGGAAATACCTAGGGAGTAGGTTAGTTTTTTGGGTCGGAATTGGAAGACGTAGAAGGCGCAGTGGTATGATCAGGCCTGGGAAGAGTTATTCCTACAGGCCGCTTTTTCTTTTTCTTCGCTTCGAACTCCTTAACAACAATGTACTCTGGCCAGAAGTTGGGAGACCAAATAGTGTTAAAGAGCTCGTTAGGGACATTTATTTTGAAAGATGAAATGTCCCTTGCGTAAGAAAATTTGAACTTTTCCACCTTTATCTTAATTTTTTCGGCTCTGGTTTTGCCTTGTATAAAGGCGAGAACATCTTCCGATGCTGGTGGAACAGCTATAAGGGCTTTTGGCAAGGTAGATTGGTTATCTGCCGTGCCATTGTCGGCCGGTATTCCGGGCCTAACACTCTGGGCAGATATATTTGTGTGAACGGGACTTTGAGGGGTCTATATTTGCGACCCCCCAGGGGATAAAACAGAAATCACCGGCGGTACGGGCACTCCCGCTGCACATTCGGATACCGAATCTTTCCTAGCGCTCGATCTCAGCACTCTTGGAATTAATGCTGAGGTCGAGGTCTGTGCCGTGGGAGGCTGCTGCTGAGAGCCTGTTGCAGGTAGTTGGGGTCCGTCTACATGCTGCCCACCAATAGCAGTTTTTTTTGCGCCTAGGAGACTCATTTAATAGCGTAAGGCTATTAAATTGGGTGTCCAGCGCCAAGAACATATCAAGAGTTTTACGAAAACTCGTTAAAATGCCCTTAAAACCGCTTTTGGTTTTCCGCATGAAAGACGTCATCTCCCTTTCTACATCGCGACAGGCCTCACAACAGTAACGCAGGCCGATGTTTTTTCTTACATCGTTCACCGTCCGGGCTGCAACTCCAATACACTTGGCGTGCATGACGTTGTCGCACAGCCAGCAGCCGATTGTAAGGTCACCTGCAGCAATTGCCTTTTGGCAGGTTTTAACAAAACAGACCACTGTACTTGTACTTGGAAAAAAATAACAACAGAGCTATAAAGAAGTGAAGAGTCACAGCGAGAGCGAGAGAGCGGGAGAGCGTATTAGATTAGATAAGAAAAGAAGTGCAGCGGCACAGCTAAAGCGAGAGAGTTGGAGAGCGTGGGAGATAAATAGATAACACGTTTAGCTGTTGCGACGGCGCAAACAAAAGCTTGACGAAGAAGGCACAAAAAGGAATTCAAAATATGCAAAAGCTAGCACTAGCAGCACAACTAAATTGGAAAATAAAACCAATTATATACACAAAATTAGAAAAGCTGCATGCACACGCGAAGTGAACGGGAAGTTATTAACACAAATTAGAAAAATTAAGTTAACCCCGGTGGTTAGATTCAAACTTTAATACAAAACGAGAGCGCAAGAAAAAAACACGTCCGTTCACTTGGAAAGATGAATGATGAAAAAAAAAATTAATCGTCACAACGACGGAGGTGGGTAAAGCTCTGTGTCCCGCGCATCAGTCGTTGGTAACTCGTGACACTGTGACGGTGATTTCGAGTAGCTTTAGCTAGGCGCAATGACCGGATATGTTCAAATGTTGAATTAGGAAGATTAGGTGGAATTGTGACTGCGTTACTTAACCTGCTGGCCTAGGGACTCTGGCTGTTTGGCAAATTAAGATGTTTAACAGCGGATTGCCGGAATTTTTCAATATGAGCTAGGTCTCTTATTCAATGAAACCCAAAAGTGAACTGAACTTAAAGCTAACATAACAAGAACTTCATAGCGGCCACGCAAATATGCTGTTTGCCGGCTATGCACGGGCATCCGGCAAGACGGGTTTTCAGCCGTTTTGGCCGTTGCAAGCTTTCGGACGATTGGTCATTGCCTTCGCCCGTTTAACTTAGTTAACTTCTTCCCGCAACTCTCCTGGCCGCAGCCCTCTCCTTGCTCCTGCGGTTAGTACTACCTGATGTGATTGATAGTTGTTCACCTCCTTCCTGAACCTTTTAATATGTTCCAAGTTACGTTCGCTGAAACGGTAAAGATATGGAAGACTGAAAACGATTCATCACCATGAATGATTAGATAAGGCGAGCTAGCTACTCCTGGAGCCCATTTCTGGGCTGTGTGATGAGGTATATGCCTTGTATGTGGGCGTACGTGCCATTGTCCATACAAACGCGAGGCGGATGATTATTTACCATCGATGATACCATCGTCAACGTAAGCAACAGGATACAAGTCATTTTGTTGGATATCATAATTCGCAGTGCCTCTAACGTGGAGCTCTTGGGCACACTATTTTCTTAGCGCCAGCTAACAAAACGTGGATCTTTCCGTTACATTCCGCCAGTACATTATCTTTCAGATTGATGATCGAGTCGTGGTGTGAAATATAACGAAATATAGATATAGATACGGGAGATATCGAAAGTATGCTAACGATATTGATTTTAGCAAGAGATATTGCAAGCATTGTAAGCATTTGCAGCTCCATTGCAATCACCCTAACAACATCTCGTAAAGTGTTTAGTGTCAATTTGGAATTCTTCAGCCGACCTCAGAAGTTGATTGCCAATGGTGGATATTTTTTTGATTTGGTCCTGTACTGTATTATTAATTTTTACTTGTCTATTGTTTGTATAAGTACATTGAAATTCATTAAATTTAATTTCTTCGAAATCTTTTTCGTCGGGCGTCCCAAACACTACCTCCAACGCCGTCCCTAGAAGGTCTAAGCTTCTAGCTACCATATGATAGATGCTCAATGAGCATCGAGCAGTCGAGCACATAGGTGGAGCTTAAGTTTCTGCATATGTGATTGAGGGAGCATGTTGGTCATGCCATCATCATGCCACTACGCGCCTATATTCTAAGAAATTTGCAAAGTATCTTACGAATGCAAATTCTTCCCATACTAAATTTCAAACATCAACGATGGAAATGTATTTAGCTTGAGTAGTCAATGACGAGTGCCGATGTTATTCTCACAAGGATGGATAGAAACCTGTTATTTTTAAAATTTTTAAATTTTTATTCTAAATGGGGTAGCCCACCAGCAAAGCAAGGAAAATTAAACATAGCTAAAAATAATACAAATTAGGGATTAGGAATAAAAATAATAATAAATAAAAAATTACCAGGCGAATGATAACATGGTTATGCTTGCCCAAAAGGTAGAGTTTGTTGCCTAGCGGCCTGTTGAATTTCACAAGGACTTTTTTGCAACTTCGTACACCCTGTTTTGTCGGGAAGCATTTGAACGTGCTTTATCTTATCCTGTACCTGTATTGTAGGTCATTCAGTTTCAATCACGTCAGCTGACGTGACGTAAGTGGCAGTAGTATTAGTTTGATAGCCTTTATAACTCTGAAGGGAATTCGCTGGATCATGGAAAATTTCGAGAATTTGTCAATGCACTAAAGGGAATATTTTTTGTCCGTGGAGGAACAGGCTTTATGTAGCACTTCACCTATATGATACGGGTCTGGCGTTCCGCTAAGCTCATGCTTCTTGGGATGTCTGTCGTATTTTGCCATAGTACATGACCTGCAGTTAGAGCTGATTTCGCTCGCTAGATTGGCCATTTTCGGGAAGTAGTACTCTGGTACTACCTGCTTTACATTTTCCTGGGCCGATCTGTGAGCCCAATTGTGATCGAAAGTAAGGACTTCTCGCCCTTCGGCGACTACTAAAATAACACGTGACTGGGAATAGACGAACCAATTCTTCCTGTATCATCGCTAGCAAGTGCAAATCGCAATGAATGGCGTTTACTCCTTTAGTCTGGGGCGTGGGATGGTTTTTGCATTTTTGACAGCTCCGGGTCATCTGCGTCCTGTGCTAGTTAGTGAAGTATGGATATTTTCCAGCACTTACTTTGAGGTCTATTTGATTGTTGGCGTTCTTGCGCTTTGGAACTTGCCTCTTATCCGTATCCTCTTGGCTCTTTGGAAATTATGCTGCGAAGGAGTATCTCACGTGAGTCAATGCGAGCACGGATTACATGTGCTTCGACTTTGCCGAGAAGAGAACATCAGTGAGACTGCTTTTAAGTCCCGAAATAAATACGCGGTGTGCGTTATTCCGGAATTTGTCACATTAAGACATTGCCGCCGACGTTTTGTGCGACATAGTGGCTTTATTGGTGAGCAGGTGAGCTTTTTTTGCACTTTATAAAAAAAGGGAATTTACTGCGGCTGGGCTTATGTTTATATTGTAAAGAAAACCGCCAAATCCAAAGAGCCCGCGTTATTAAACCGGTTGGCAACACGAGAAGCCGCTAATTTCTTCAAAAGCGCAATTATGTGAGATTTTGACAGCCCCTTTTTCTCTCTCTTCTTATGACCGTGTCCGGAAAAGCACGTGTAGCTGATCAAAAATAAAGAAAATATAAGAAATATCTCCCTGGATCATTGGGCCAGTTAGAGGTCTGGACGAGGAAGTTGACACGACCGGGTTCTAGACTGCCATACCTATTAAAAAGTTCCACTCGGCTTTCCGTAGTGATCAAGGGGAGAATGGTTAACAGAGTCAAATGCTTTACTGAAATCAGTATAGATTACATCTGTCTGACAATTATTATGGAAGCCCTTTATAATATAGGAAGAGAGCTCCAAAAGATTTGTTGTTGTTGATCTTCGCTTAATAAAACCATGTTGACATGGTGAAATAACCGATCTACAAAGGTGCTGTAAGTGAGGGGTGATAATATTTTCAAACAATTTTGGGATGGCCGACAACTTAGAGATTCCTCTATAATTGCTGGCATCCAATTTGCTACCTTTTTTGTGGAGAGGAATAATAAACGATTCCTTCCAAATAATGGGAAAGTGGGAGGTTTCTAAGGACAAGGTAAACAATTTCAGAAGGGGATAGCACAGGGCGTCGGCACAATACCTGAGCACACAGCCAGGAATTCCGTCGGGACCTGGCGAATAAACTGGCTTGACACGATGAAGATCTAAAAGGAGAGAGGACAGAAAATTAAGTTCGATTTGGGTATGTCGTAGGAATAAGTCTGGTATATATACGAAGAGCTAGAATAGGTTGTTTGAAAAAACTGCGAAAATAGATCGGCTATTGCCTGATCATTATTTGCGGTAGTATTTTCAAATGAAAGCGAGGAAGGATTTGTTTTAGGTTTACGTTTAGTGTTAAAAAATGAATTCATGGCACTGTAAAAAATATCCACGGCAACTGCCATGTCAGTGCACATGTATAGATCGGACCAATTGAACTCGTTTATAAAATTATTCAGCCGTTCAAAGTCCGTTTTGCGAAAACATAGGACTTTATTGGCTGGACGGTCAGAAATATTCTGTACGTCACACCCAATATCAAGAGTCACATCGAAAGTTGGATGATAAGGATCCTCGGGCTGCGTCAGAGGCGCCACCCTTGCTAAAATGACTCTCGCAGGATCAGAGACGAAGCAAAGATCAAGCAAGCGCTGTAAGGAATTTCGCACATGGTTGACTTGAGACAGCGAAATGTCAAACAAGCCAGCGATAAAGTCATGTTGTGTAGGTGTATGGAGAGTTTTGGTGGAATTATTTAAGCACCAAATAGCACCAGGGATATTAAAATCTCCTAGGACTACCAACTGGTCTCTATCCAAAAGTCTACTGGAAACCATCTGAATAGCGGAAAGGTGATTCCAATAAATAGGAAGTTCCGACAGTGGAGGTATGTAGGAACAGGTAATAAAAATGGAGCTACCTTTCATAGATAGCTTCACACAGAGGAATTCAACATCGTTGCATTCCTCGAAGGTTAATAATTCTGACGTGAGTGAGGAGTCCACCGCTATAAGAACTCCACCACGGCGTCTAATAGGGCGATCTAGCCGATATACTGTGAACATAGCTGGAAAAACATCGGAGCTCAGAATCCCGGGCTTTAGAGAGGCTCTGTGATTACAGTAATCTGAGAAGCAAAAGAAAGGCTATCGGAATACAAGTTAGGAAGCCTACTACGTAAGCCTCTTGCATTCTGATAGGAAATACCTAGGGAGTAGGTTAGTTTTTTGGGTCGGAATTGGAAGACGTAGAAGGCGCAGTGGTATGATCAGGCCTGGGAAGAGTTATTCCTACAGGCCGCTTTTTCTTTTTCTTCGCTTCGAACTCCTTAACAACAATGTACTCTGGCCAGAAGTTGGGAGACCAAATAGTGTTAAAGAGCTCGTTAGGGACATTTATTTTGAAAGATGAAATGTCCCTTGCGTAAGAAAATTTGAACTTTTCCACCTTTATCTTAATTTTTTCGGCTCTGGTTTTGCCTTGTATAAAGGCGAGAACATCTTCCGATGCTGGTGGAACAGCTATAAGGGCTTTTGGCAAGGTAGATTGGTTATCTGCCGTGCCATTGTCGGCCGGTATTCCGGGCCTAACACTCTGGGCAGATATATTTGTGTGAACGGGACTTTGAGGGGTCTATATTTGCGACCCCCCAGGGGATAAAACAGAAATCACCGGCGGTACGGGCACTCCCGCTGCACATTCGGATACCGAATCTTTCCTAGCGCTCGATCTCAGCACTCTTGAATTAATGCTGAGGTCGAGGTCTGTGCCGTGGGAGGCTGCTGCTGAGAGCCTGTTGCAGGTAGTTGGGGTCCGTCTACATGCTGCCCACCAATAGCAGTTTTTTTTTGCGCCTAGGAGACTCATTTAATAGCGTAAGGCTATTAAATTGGGTGTCCAGCGCCAAGAACATATCAAGAGTTTTACGAAAACTCGTTAAAATGCCCTTAAAACCGCTTTTGGTTTTCCGCATGAAAGACGTCATCTCCCTTTCTACATCGCGACAGGCCTCACAACAGTAACGCAGGCCGATGTTTTTTCTTACATCGTTCACCGTCCGGGCTGCAACTCCAATACACTTGGCGTGCATGACGTTGTCGCACAGCCAGCAGCCGATTGTAAGGTCACCTGCAGCAATTGCCTTTTGGCAGGTTTTAACAAAACAGACAATAGTTCCGGACATTATGAGGACTTACCACTGTACTTGTACTTGGAAAAAAATAACAACAGAGCTATAAAGAAGTGAAGAGTCACAGCGAGAGCGAGAGAGCGGGAGAGCGTATTAGATTAGATAAGAAAAGAAGTGCAGCGGCACAGCTAAAGCGAGAGAGTTGGAGAGCGTGGGAGATAAATAGATAACACGTTTAGCTGTTGCGACGGCGCAAACAAAAGCTAGACGAAGAAGGCACAAAAAGGAATTCAAAATATGCAAAAGCTAGCACTAGCAGCACAACTAAATTGGAAAATAAAACCAATTATATACACAAAATTAGAAAAGCTGCATGCACACGCGAAGTGAACGGGAAGTTATTAACACAAATTAGAAAAATTAAGTTAACCCCGGTGGTTAGATTCAAACTTTAATACAAAACGAGAGCGCAAGAAAAAAACACGTCCGTTCACTTGGAAAGATGAATGATGAAAAAAAAAATTAATCGTCACAACGACGGAGGTGGGTAAAGCTCTGTGTCCCGCGCATCAGTCGTTGGTAACTCGTGACACTGTGACGGTGATTTCGAGTAGCTTTAGCTAGGCGCAATGACCGGATATGTTCAAATGTTGAATTAGGAAGATTAGGTGGACTGAAAACGATTCATCACCATGAATGATTAGATAAGGCGAGCTAGCTACTCCTGGAGCCCATTTCTGGGCTGTGTGATGAGGTATATGCCTTGTATGTGGGCGTACGTGCCATTGTCCATACAAACGCGAGGCGGATGATTATTTACCATCGATGATACCATCGTCAACGTAAGCAACAGGATACAAGTCATTTTGTTGGATATCATAATTCGCAGTGCCTCTAACGTGGAGCTCTTGGGCACACTATTTTCTTAGCGCCAGCTAACAAAACGTGGATCTTTCCGTTACATTCCGCCAGTACATTATCTTTCAGATTGATGATCGAGTCGTGGTGTGAAATATAACGAAATATAGATATAGATACGGGAGATATCGAAAGTATGCTAACGATATTGATTTTAGCAAGAGATATTGCAAGCATTGTAAGCATTTGCAGCTCCATTGCAATCACCCTAACAACATCTCGTAAAGTGTTTAGTGTCAATTTGGAATTCTTTAGCCGACCTCAGAAGTTGATTGCCAATGGTGGATATTTTTTTGATTTGGTCCTGTACTGTATTATTAATTTTTACTTGTCTATTGTTTGTATAAGTACATTGAAATTCATTAAATTTAATTTCTTCGAAATCTTTTTCGTCGGGCGTCCCAAACACTACCTCCAACGCCGTCCCTAGAAGGTCTAAGCTTCTAGCTACCATATGATAGATGCTCAATGAGCATCGAGCAGTCGAGCACATAGGTGGAGCTTAAGTTTCTGCATATGTGATTGAGGGAGCATGTTGGTCATGCCATCATCATGCCACTACGCGCCTATATTCTAAGAAATTTGCAAAGTATCTTACGAATGCAAATTCTTCCCATACTAAATTTCAAACATCAACGATGGAAATGTATTTAGCTTGAGTAGTCAATGACGAGTGCCGATGTTATTCTCACAAGGATGAATAGAAACCTGTTATTTTTAAAATTTTTAAATTTTTATTCTAAATGGGGTAGCCCACCAGCAAAGCAAGGAAAATTAAACATAGCTAAAAATAATACAAATTAGGGATTAGGAATAAAAATAATAATAAATAAAAAATTACCAGGCGAATGATAACATGGTTATGCTTGCCCAAAAGGTAGAGTTTGTTGCCTAGCGGCCTGTTGAATTTCACCAGGACTTTTTTGCAACTTCGTACACCCTGTTTTGTCGGGAAGCATTTGAACGTGCTTTATCTTATCCTGTACCTGTATTGTAGGTCATTCAGTTTCAATCACGTCAGCTGACGTGACGTAAGTGGTAGTAGTATTAGTTTGATAGCCTTTATAACTCTGAAGGGAATTCGCTGGATCATGGAAAATTTCGAGAATTTGTCAATGCACTAAAGGGAATATTTTTTGTCCGTGGAGGAACAGGCTTTATGTAGCACTTCACCTATATGATACGGGTCTGGCGTTCCGCTAAGCTCATGCTTCTTGGGATGTCTGTCGTATTTTGCCATAGTACATGACCTGCAGTTAGAGCTGATTTCGCTCGCTAGATTGGCCATTTTCGGGAAGTAGTACTCTGGTACTACCTGCTTTACATTTTCCTGGGCCGATCTGTGAGCCCAATTGTGATCGAAAGTAAGGACTTCTCGCCCTTCGGCGACTACTAAAATAACACGTGACTGGGAATAGACGAACCAATTCTTCCTGTATCATCGCTAGCAAGTGCAAATCGCAATGAATGGCGTTTACTCCTTTAGTCTGGGGCGTGGGATGGTTTTTGCATTTTTGACAGCTCCGGGTCATCTGCGTCCTGTGCTAGTTAGTGAAGTATGGATATTTTCCAGCACTTACTTTGAGGTCTATTTGATTGTTGGCGTTCTTGCGCTTTGGAACTTGCCTCTTATCCGTATCCTCTTGGCTCTTTGGAAATTATGCTGCGAAGGAGTATCTCACGTGAGTCAATGCGAGCACGGATTACATGTGCTTCGACTTTGCCGAGAAGAGAACATCAGTGAGACTGCTTTTAAGTCCCGAAATAAATACGCGGTGTGCGTTATTCCGGAATTTGTCACATTAAGACTTTGCCGCCGACGTTTTGTGCGACATAGTGGCTTTATTGGTGAGCAGGTGAGCTTTTTTTGCACTTTATAAAAAAAGGGAATTTACTGCGGCTGGGCTTATGTTTATATTGTAAAGAAAACCGCCAAATCCAAAGAGCCCGCGTTATTAAACCGGTTGGCAACACGAGAAGCCGCTAATTTCTTCAAAAGCGCAATTATGTGAGATTTTGACAGCCCCTTTTTCTCTCTCTTCTTATGACCGTGTCCGGAAAAGCACGTGTAGCTGATCAAAAATAAAGAAAATATAAGAAATATCTCCCTGGATCATTGGGCCAGTTAGAGGTCTGGACGAGGAAGTTGACACGACCGGGTTCTAGACTGCCATACCTATTAAAAAGTTCCACTCGGCTTTCCGTAGTGATCTCTGCCCGTGGCCCAATCACGACAGAAATTCAATATATATATTACACTTTTCACTATTGGTTGGAACCGGATGAAAAGAAAAATACCGTACAAAAATGGAAAAAGAATATGGCGACCACGGACGAATGGACTTGGAATTCGAATCGTACTTATCTTTGAAATCCGAAAGGGACACTTGTGGGATCAGGATAAATCCTGCGATCGAAGATAAATCAAATGGAGTGGATTGGAGTTAAAGAGGCACGCTTTAGGGCTTTCGGTGGGGCTTATCGTGGTCGGTGGGATCTTTGAGGCTGCAAATTATCCCTAAGGAAACGAAGTAGTTGGGGCTGTCTTTCGGCTTCAGATATGTAAACTTATATAAACACTTATGTTTAAACCAATTCCTATAATAAATAATTGTATATGAATAATATAGAATTGTATGCATGAGAGACGAGGTGGAAAACGTGCTAGGAAAACGCTTGTAAAAAGTCCATAAGGCAGTTCGTCACAGATCGTCAAATCGGCAGTCTGAGATCCGGCCGGTCACGCTGCACTGATATTTGCAGAGGCTGGAGCGTGCAAATGCAGGAACGTGAGCCGGAGACTAGAAGGGAAGAGGCGAATGACGAAAGCTGGAGCAGGCAGAGCACATTTGGACAAGCAGGGACAGTCACAATCTGGAGGGCGAAAAGTCTTAAGCAGTTGGCGAGCTAATATTTGTGAAGCTTACACGGCACCAAGTTTGAAAATTATTGAGATCTGTTTGTAAATTCGACTGGCAGTGGCGCAACACTAATGGAATATAAGATCTAGTAGTTCTATATGGTACATGGAAATTAAGCTGACTCAACATAATAACCGTTTAATAAATCCAAGCACACCCCTGGCTCTATTCACCATAGACGAAATATGATCAATAAAGTCAAGTTTTGGGTCCAAGCGGACGCCCAAATCGTCAACAGAATTAATTCTTTCCAAAGAGCAGCAGTTCAGCGTGTAAGTAGCAAGATTAGGAACGACACGAGAGAATGTCATTAGCTTGCATTTCGAGCCATTTAAGTTTAAAAAGTTTAGACGCCACCAAGTTTGAAAATTATTAAGTTCTGTTTGTAAATCCGACTGGCAGGCAACGTCATTTTATTGCACGCAAAGCTTGACGTCATCCGAGTACATAAGCACTCTGGAGTCAGTCAAGACTGTTGGCAGGTCATTTATACATAATGTAAGCAATAAGGGTCCCAAATCGCTTCCTTGCGGAACGCCAGATATAGCCCTTAGAACATTAGATAAAGTATTCTTAAAGTGAACCTTTTGCTTCCTGCCATTCAGATAACTTGAGATCCAATTAAGAAGATCACTTGGAAACCCCATTAAATCGAGTTTTCTTACGAGGAGAGAATGGTTAACAGTCAAATGATTTACTGAAATCAGTATAGATTACATCTGTCTGAATATTTTTATGGAGGCCCCTTAAAATATAGAAAGAGAGCTCCAAAATATTAGTTGTTGTTTATCTTCGCTTAAGAAATCCATGTTGACATGGAGAAATAACTGATCTACAAAGGTGCTGCAAGTGAGGAGTAATAATGTTTTCGAATAATTTAGGGATGGCCGACAACTTAGAGATTCCTCTATAATTGCTGGCATCCAATTTGCTACCTTTTTTGAGAGGAATAATTATCGATTCCTTCCAAATAATGGGAAGGATGTGAAGGTGAAAATAAATCGAGGTTTAGCGGCTCGTCTCAAGTCGCAATTGCCGGCTGCAACCGATGCAAATTCAACATCCATAGACATTATTAATCATCCGGATCCTTCTTTCCGATCTAGGAAGCCTCGGCTGCCAATTCTGGAGATAGCTCGGTTCCATATATCCTATTCTAATTGGCCGGATTTTATTGCGTTCACGACGGTCATCGGAAATGATGAGGAGCTAAGCGATATTGAAAAATTACAATATCTAAGTTCAAGTAAGTACTTTCGCTTGAGCCCTCGAATGCCAATTATAAAAGACTTTGAATTTACTCACCAATCGATTTGATAATAAAGTTCTTTTCAAGTATACGTATTTGGGTTATTTAGGTTAAAAGGTGTCAAGAAGGGATCGGACAAGGCTCTTCGGGAGCTAAGCGATTGCATAAATTCGCATTTGCGAAAAATGGGAAGGGGATTTGTCCACCAACGAGCTATCTACTTGGGAGTCTATGGAGTCATTCTTGCCGAGGAGGTGTAAGATGATGGAAAATTTGGATCAAGCCTTGGCGAGGGATCTTTATTTGCCAAAATGCTCTCGATTTTTAAATTTGAGTCCGAATCTTCCATTAGAGAAGCAAAAAAGTTGCACCTGTGCTTCGACTGTTTGCGCTAGGGGCATAGTTTGCATGCAATGCTCACTTGCTTATGACGTCACAGCAATACTTAGCGGCTAGCGTTTGCATTGGGGGACAAATTATTTAAGTTATCTAACTATAATTACCACTTATTTTAATTTAATTTTTTTTGTCTGACAATATTTTCCCAAAAGGCATTTTTGACCGACCAGAAATTATTATTGCATTCCATATTGTATTAAAACATTTTTATTTGTTTCAGTACATTTGCATATTTATAAAATTATAATATAAAAACTAATTGTATAATTAATTAATTTGTAAACTAGAAAATAATAGATTTATGGTAAATTTATAACATTATTTTTCAACTATGAACAGAACGTACTCACATTTACATACTTATGTATGTATGCAACAATACACCCGAAATCGTCTTCTGTTGAGGTAGGCTCTCAAAGTTGACCAAATGCGTGTTAGGTGCTTGCATGTATGTATGTACATACATATGTGTGTGTGTTCATATGTTGTTGTTGTCTATAAAAGTGAATTGCGTTTGTCACTTTTTGTTTTGTTTTGATTTTCCAAGATTCTGTGATTTGTTTTGATTATGCCTATGTCAATATCTATGCATGTATGTATGTACATATGTATGCATATTTGGGCGCGCTTTTGTTTTAGCGCACTTTTTTGTTGTTGCTTCTGCAAGTGATTTTCTTCTTGCTTTTTTGTTTTGTTTTGATTTCTATTTGTTCTAGAGCTCATAATTGGGCGCGCTTTTGCTACCGCGCTTTTAGTGCATCTTCAGTGGTCGACTAAATTAGATCTCGGGCGTATTTGCGAAAGTTTAAAATTCGTGTGTGGATAATTGGTGAAGTAATCTAAATTAAGAACAATGCTTAAAGCAAAGTTATGTGATGGCAGGAAAAGTGGGTTGAAGTGCGTTATAGATTCATGCATGCGAAGCTATAGAGACAGCACAGAACATTTCCCCGTACGCCTTTTTAAGTTCCCTAAAAATGAACTTATGCGTCGCCAGTGGATCTCAAAATGTAAATTGCAAAGCGGCACCAATGTTAATGTTGCACTGATTTGCAATTTGCATTTTGAGTACATTGGCCAAAAATATTTAAAAGCAGGGGCTATACCGACTCTGTGCTTGAGTGATGAGCCAAATTTAAATTTAAATATATTCCAAGAAGAAGAAGACGTGTTTTCGTTTAATGAAGAAAGCGTGACGGACAATGATATGTATGTATATTTTTCAAACTGCCCGTAGGCCCTCGGCAGCAGGAATGATGAGCACTGATATTGTTGAAAGCCCGATAATAGATTGTAAAACCGGCAGCTCCATTTGTGAAATTAATAATAAAAATATTGTATATTGCGCGAATTGTTTAAAAAAAATAGCAAAATGAATTATTTTACAGGAATAAATATTGGAAAGTAACAAAAGATTTAAAAAAAGAGAAGCAAAAGTGTAAAGTTTATACCAAAAAGATAAGGCAGCTAAAAATGTTATTGCGAAGCGATAGAGCCATGAAGCTAAAATATTTAAGAGATAGAAAAAGTAAGGGCAATATAAATAAAACCATTGATAGGATTGGTTTATCTCAAAATACAAATACTGTTTGCAAGATGCTGATAAAGAACAAAAAATCTTGGAATGAAGACGAAAGACTTATTGCGCAAAGTATAAATTTTTATTCTGCCAAGGCCTATAGTTTTATGAGAGATGACCTTAAATTAAATCTGCCGACAAAATCGTCGCTAATGAGATGGGCTCCGGTTCGACACATGGTTCCGGGATTTAATGAAAATTTTGTAAGTATTGCTGTGACGTCATAAGCAAGTGAGCCGCCGCTTCGGCCCACTGGCTGTGGCCGTCCGAAACCTATGAAAAAGACTCTGCGAACAGAAATTTGCACACGCATACAAACGTGTGAGCGCTTGTACACATATACACATATACAAAGAAAAGAGAACACAGCGCAAAGAACCGCACCCCTGCTCATCCTTCCACGGACGATCTGCCACTGAAAAGTGAATTCTTGTTGTGCTCGGTTTCGAACGAATGCTTCGAACTTGAAAAAGCCGAAGGCACTCTGGGGTTCTAGACATATCGTTCGGGTGCTCTGGGGTTCCAGGCTCAGCCGTTTTTGTGATAGTACTTTTTGGTACTGTTTGACTTCTCTATGTATTTCTTGCTTAGTGATATTAATCAAGACCCATCTGTACCATCCACTTCAGTCCTATCACTATCATCCGATCCACTTTTAAACTCTCAGCCGTCAAAATCATCTTCATCAACATTAGTATCATGTTCACATTAATAATCACAACCTGATCACCATTCATTAAACCCTCCACCAAAACCCACAAATATTCTTCCCGTTGATTACGTGTTGCTTTCAACCGCTATTATATATGTTAGAAATAGGATTGGATAATTTATGCCTTGCCGATCAATCTTAGACTCGGCGTCTCGTCTAGCAAACCACTTAAATTTGAATCATCGAAAGTCGATACACTAATCTCTGGGACTGGTGAATCTTCCTTAAATTCTGATAAGGCAGTCAACATTCTAGCGTAATCCGTGCCTCATTCTCTGCGGTCGTGACTCATTGTATCACTGATTATCAGCCCCCATTGCAATATAAATGTAACATCATGGATAATTCCGCAAAATACATCGCTCGCTGACCTTTATTTCAACCGATCAAAACGAATAGATCTTTCAATTGGCGTTGCCAAAACATCAGAACACCAAACTTGGTTGGATCGTGTTTGGAGAGCTGCCGAGTGCGTCACCTCATAAGTCTATCTTAGCTGCCATCGTAAAGGATCCTAGTAATCAGTCTGATGATGACACACTTCCTTGAGTAGTACAGCTATTTTGGGAAATCGGACTTCAGTTCGTCAGAACCAGTATTGTTGCTTGAAGACTTGCGATGCGAGCAGATTTTCAAAGAAAGTTGCGTTAGGATTGAAAATGGGCAGTACTCTGTTAGGCTCGTCGCCGCTTCAAGAGCTTGGAGGCTTAATTGAATAGGAACCTAGCGTTGAAGGCTCAGTAATCTGAATTTTTACGGAAATATATGGAGCTAGAGCACATGTCTCTTATAACAAGGGCAGCATCGGTACCACATGAATGACTTACTTCTTGCAGGGCCACAATTCAAAAAAAATCTTCAACCTGCTTCGCTTTCGATTTTTTAAAGTTGCCCTTTGTGGATTTATCTGCAAGATGTACCGCTGCGTGCGGGTTTAGCATCCTGATGACTTTTTGCAGTGTATCGTTTGGAGAGAGAACTCCACGGACGAGCTGAGTTTTTTTAAGTTAAACACAGTGACTTATGGAACCAAGCCAGCTGCCTTCTTGCCTATAAGAGTCATGCATCAGCTCTCTTATGATGAGGAGGAATCATTTCCGGTTGAAGCCAAAATTGTTCGTAGAGATTTTTATGTGAATGATTAAATTTCGCCAAGGCCTCGGGATTGGCCTGGGATCAGGCGTCTTCAAAGCTCGTCGAATTGGCCCCTCCCTGCTGGAGATAGTAAAGGATCTTCCAGAGCGTCGTTCCGCAACTCTAATTGGAGCCGTTTGCATTAACGTTTAATCGATCTGCAAATTCATCAACATTTTCTATAAGTTACAAAGCATATTTGGTTACATTTAGCGTCCCAGCATATTACTTGGGAACTGAACTTTTTTTGAGAAGCAATCAACAGGTTCCTTAGCCAGGACAAGCCGTTTTCACAGGAAAGCAAACTTATTTCACTGAGGCCAATACTCGGTTTCGATGGATTACTTCGCGATATTGTTACCCAAGGATCATGCAGTCACATGGGCAATCATCGTTTATTTTCTTAAGAAATATATATATATGCAGAATCACAAGCGTTGCTTGCCACATTGCGGAAAAGGTATTGGCCAATTGGAGGCCGCAAATTCGTGGCTACCGTCATCAACAAATGTGTCCGATGTTTTCGAATGGAGCCAGTGACTTCGGAGTACGTCATGGGTAGCCTGCAGCCTTATCTTTTTTTTCATGCCACAGGAATGGACTATTGTAGGCCATTCTATCATAAAGCAGGAATAATGCACCCCACAAGTGCTATATCGCCGTGTTTGTCCGTTTCTTCACGAAAGCGGACCACATGAAAATCGTCGAGGACCTTTATCGCAGCTCTGAGAAGGTTTATTAGGCTTAGAGGCAGTCCACGTACCATTTGGAGTGACAATGCAATAAATTTTATCGGTGCCAAACCAAAGGCACTATTTTTGAGTGAGCAACACACGGCATTAATATCTTCCGCCTGTTTGGCTAATGGGATCGATTTGAAGTTCATCCCTCCATGTGCCTCTCACTTCGACGGTTTATGGGAGGCGGCCAAGAGTCGTGGAGCAGCGAGTACTTGTCCCTACTAAAAGAAAGGAGCAAGAGGCGCTTCGAAACATAGTGTAAAATGAAACAACATTCCATCGATGAAATGGCAGCTTGAACGTATTGAGGAAATCATTCCTAGCAGAAACGGCGTCCTCAGAATGGACCGTACTGCTACGGGTCTGATCAAGAGGGCAGTTGCCAAGCCAGCCGTTCTGCCCCACGATGCCGATACAAACTGCTCGCAACTAATTATGAGCGCATAGGTGTTCCGCTACACCTGCTGTGCTCTTAGGCGTTCTCTTCGCTATTAATTGCTCTCTCTCTTCTTCTTCTGCTGCCTTATCTGTTAAGTAGAACTACATTGTAAGCTAATATAGTTGAAATCAAGCGTCCGATCGGCAGTTGCAGCTCCGACGAGATTAAAACAAGAAAATAATTGCGGCATATAATCGACCTATTCGTGCGTAAATTATTATTGCTCAAGGGTGGCAAATTCGTTTTCATCCTTATAAACAGTTACAATATGTAATAAACCGTCAAATTTTCCAATACAAGGACTTTCAATGTTGTTTAATCTCACCTTACAGAGAAGCATCAAAATTTTGACGAACATAAGAATGGACTATATGACCTCGGAGATTAATGGGATGGTTGGCTAGGAAGGTGTACGAGGGTGCCAAGAAATATGCTACATTGGAATATTTATAAATAAAGAATGACTTTTTTCCCCAATCGAATTAACGAAGTCAATGTAAACAAGGGAGGGGCAAGCCATTATTCATTTTCATTCAAAATGTTTAAATTTAGTAATAAAATTTTTAAATCTAACGTTTTGTAAAAAATTCATCGAAAAAAAAAAGAAAATGTATTGTAGCTGGCGCTATCCTGATGACGCAGTTTCTGTATACAAATAAATGCTACTTTAGTTTTTAATTTAATAAAACTATATACAAAGTCCAAATTTATTTATTTATATGTTTTTATTTAGAGAATAGAGAAAATATTTCTCTTCAAAGAAGAATACTAAGGGTGGGGCGCATCTGGTAACGCGCAACTTATTTATATATATATGAGCAGAATTATTTTTTTAATTGCTAGTCAAATTTGACAAGGTCCTGACTTTCCAACTCTGCAAAATACCCTTCTTTATTGACTTTTCTCGGTCAGATACAAATCGTCTATTCCGAAACAAGTCGAAAATAGTTTTAGTTGTAGTGAAGAACCGATTGTTGCTTTAGTCACTGGAGGAAAATTTCGGCTGAGCACAAATTATGTGAAGATCATTACAGGAAGACTACTCAAGTATTGCGATCAGGTCGGTCTAAAGAAAGGCTGCCGTTTAAGTCAGATCCAAATATGTATGGAAGAGTACTTCGCCTTTTGACAACAAAATTCCTTCCATCTGTCACATAAAGCGTCGTTTTCGATGCGACTTAATAAACGTCGTCTTAGGTGGCCTTAAATGACGTCCTGATAGTATGGCCAAAGGGTGAATCTGCGAAACTTGCTTCATTTGTAGATGAGCTAAAGACTATAAATTCGGAAGTATATCAGGCTCTTGAAAAGGCAGTATTTGAATAGATAAAGTGGTTTTCAAACTCAACTGAGGTCACTGCATCTGAGAGCACAGTTAAATGGAAACAATCTCAGGTTCAGATTCAACTTAAGTTTTAGGAATGTCGTGGTTGCCGAGCGAATATTCCTTTAAGATTAAAATCAACACTGTCATGGGTCTCCGAGAAAAACGGAACATACTATCGGAGATATAGCAGCTGTTTAACTTCCCGGCAGATACTTTGGCATAATATTTTATTTTATTTTTTTTTTGGCGTTGATGCACTACGGTCAGTACACGTGCCTGTTTAGGTTCGGTGTTAGTTGGCGCGATGGAAAATATAGGACAGAATACGAGGAAATTGACTACCGACGTGCTGCCAGGTTGTTAGCTTGCATGTTTACTAAGTGTGTAAGTATTAAAGATTTTAATTTGGGAAGGGTATCTACGTTAGAGATTAGTATATACAAATCATTATAATTTGCACATAACACTCTAATAGGTTCATGCAGTTCAAAGGAGGTTTAACAGTGGTGCAACACTAATGGGATATAGGATCTAGTAGTTCTACATGGTACATGGAAATTATGCTGACTTAACAAGTCAGCACTTTCCACATCACCATGTATAAGGTTAAAAATAAAGGTTATCCCTAGCATCGTTCTTCGATTGGCTAAGGACGGCAAGTTTATAAATAGGAGTCTACTAGAGTAGGAAGGTAATCTTTAGTTTGCATCCCAATTTAAACCGCGTAGAGCGAAAAGTAAAAAGTTCTTTTGAACCGACTCAATGCGTTTACTATGGACGCCGTACTGAGGGCTCCAAACGCAGCATCCATATTCTAGGATAGGACGAACTAAAGAAGTATATAAGGATTTAGTAACATAGGGGTCATTGAATTCCTTCGACCAACGTTTAATAAATCCAAGCACACCCCTGGCTCTATTCACCATACACGAAATATGATCAATAAAGTCAAGTTTTGGGTCCAAGCGGACGCCCAAATCATCAACAGAATTAATTCTTTCCAAAGAGCAGCAGTTTAGCGTGTAAGTAGCAAGATTAGGAATGACACGAGAGAATGTCATTAGATTGCATTTCGAGCCATTTAAGTTGAATAAGTTTACACGGCACCAAGTTTGAAAATTATTGAGATCTGTTTGTAAATCCGACTAGCAGGCAACGTCATTATATTGCACACAAAGCTTGACGTCATCCGCGTACATAAGCACTCTGGAGTTAGTCAAGACTTTGGGCAGGTCATTTAAAAATCACGTAAACAATAAGGGTCCCAAATGGCTTCCTTGCAGGATGCCAGATGTAACCCTTAGAAAATTAGATAATTTATTTTTAAAGATGACCTTTTGCATCCTGCCATTCAGATAACTTGAGATCCAATTAAGAATATCACTTGGAAAACCCATTAAATCGAGTTTTCTAACGAGGAGAAAATGGTTAACAGAGTCAAATGCTTTACTGAAATCAGTATAGATTACATCTGTCTGACAATTTGATTTGTTTGTTGATCTTCGCTTAATTAAACCATGTTGACATGGAGAAATAAGTGATCTACAAAGGTGCTGCAAGTGGGGTTAATAATGTTTTCAAAAAGTTTAGGGATGACAGAAAACTTAGAGATTCCTCTATAATTGCTGGCGTCCAATTTGCTACCTTTTTTGTGGAGAGGAATAATAAACGATTCCTTCCAAATAATGGGAAAGTGGAAAGTTTCTAAGGACAAGGTAAACAATTTCAAGATTTGTTTTAGGCTTACGTTTAGTGTTAACAAAAAAATGCAACGAGTTAAATAGTTTTTATAACACTGCGCGTTCAGCACGGTAAAGTTTGACCCAGCTGATAAATAAGATTGACGCCGATCCAAATCCCGGAAGTTGCCATCTAACACCTGTGCTCCACCGAAACAAGAAATACCATTGGGTGGAACAGCTGCGCCAAAAGTGGCCATAACAATTTCCACGTACCAAGTAGAAATACTAGAAATACTATACCCTTAGTGTTGCACCACTTTAGAACCTCCTTTGTCGACGATCGAATATTGTAATCGATAGGCGTAGTTAGTATATTAAGAATAACGTAAAAAATACTAATGGATTTTGAGCCCAAGAGAAAAAGGGCATACTTTTATCGCTAAGTTAACCGCCAAAATTGAGCGTCTTATTGTCGTGCGAGAATTAGGAGGACACACTGCGGTAAGCGCGTGTGAGAGTTATAAATGTGTAAAAATTAAGGTTAAGTTAATTTTTCCGCAGAATAAAACGACGAAAACTTCACATCTAATTGCCGGCCTCGGGCCAAGAGGCTTCCCTATTGTTTGGCGGGAACTGGAGATGTGGAGCCGTTAAAGGCAAATCCAAGTGACGCACGACAACTCCTTTTATTCGCAGTCCGATAGAGACTGCTAAAGCAACTTGGGAGCGCAGCCAGCGTCCCACGTGTTGATGGAGAAGTCGCAGCCAGCGACGGGAGACGCGGGTAGCGTCAGTGGTCGCAGCCAGCGACAAGGAGACGCGGGTAGCGTCAGTGGTCGCAGCCAGCGACGAGGAGACGCGAGTGGCGTCAGTGGTCGCAGCCAGCGACAAGGAGACGCGAGCGGCGTCAGTGGTCGCAGCCAGCGACAAGGAGACGCGAGTGGCGTCAGTGGTCGCAGCCAGCGACGAGGAGACGCGGGTAGCGTCAGTGGTCGCAGCCAGCGACAAGGAGAAGCGAGCAGCGTCAGTGGTCGCAGCCAGCGACAAGGAGACGCGAGTGGCGTCAGTGGTCGCAGCCAGCGACAAGGAGGCGCGGGTAGCGTCAGTGGTCGCAGCCAGCGACAAGGAGACGCGGGCGGCGTCAGTGGTCGCAGCCAGCGACAAGGAGGCACAGGTACGCCAGTTAAAGTGCGCTAAGTCAGCGCCCTATTGGAATCGGGAAGATGCAGCGCTCACCCAGGAGGAGCGCCCGGCTGAATGGAGGGGAAGCCACCCCTATAACAACACGAGAAGATCAGCAACCAGTGAGTAGTGAAACAGAAACCTGGCCACTGGTAGGCGTAACCACGGCAGCGGCTATACCTAGCCCAGCCACTACGGAGATTACATCAGCTTCCCAACATGGAAGCACTGCAGCCTCAACTGCGAACATCAATGCCAGAGAGGATTTCACGTTGGATCTCCTGGCGAGGATCGCAGCGCTGGAAAAGGAGCTGCAGCAGGTTAAAGCCCTGGGAAGCGTGGGCACCGCCAATTGCGCGCCAGTCGCAGTTGGCGCGCACAGTGTAGCGTCAGGCCGATTGCCATTTTGGAGCGGTCCGCCATTAGCAACATCGGTTGAGGAGACCTCATGTAACGGGGTCGGGTCGGCGCCCTCTCACAGTGTCGGTGGGTACAGCGCGTCCTGCACGCTGCCGCCACCTTGCAGCGGGCCGCCACCTTGCAGTGGGCCGCCGCTCACAGCAAGCACTGCGCAGACGGCGCATGGATTCACACTACCGGGTGTGAATATGCGCAACGTGGCATCAGTATCGCCACTTGTCGGATCCCCCACTATATTGACGTCGAATGGAATTCAAGGAACATACGGGCCAAGAAAGCTCCCAGATCTGCCTATATTTGGAGGGCAGCCAGGCCGATTTTCAGCTGTGCGTTCACGGAGACGACACGGGCGTATAACTGCACGGATTTGGAGAACAATCAAAGGTTGTTGAAGGCGCTAAAGGATGACGCTCGCGAGGCGGTGAAGTCGCTATTGATTCATCCAGGGAACGTCAGCGCCGTGATGGAGCAGCTGCGCTTTAGGTTTGGCCGACCGGAGCAGCTTATACGCAGTCAGCTGAACAACATACGAGAAGTGCAACCAATTTCAGAGCACAATCTAGCGAAGATTGTTCCCTTCGCTACCCGAGTGAGTAACCTCATGGCTTTCTTGCAGGCGGCGAACGCGGAGCAGCATCTGGGGAACCCATCCCTCATGGAGGAGCTTGTGGCCAAGCTTCCTACGAGCAAGCGCGTGGATTGGGCTAAGTATGCTGCGACGATCCAGCCCTTTCCCACTATAGTGCACTTCAGCGCATGGTTACAGGGCTACGCAAACGTTTTGTGTACCGTTTTGGATGTAGAGGGAGGGGAGCCGAAGCGTCGAGTTCTACATGCTAATATCGACGCCAAGAAATTCGATCGACAGGATGATCGGCATGGATGTTGTCCAATCTGTGGAGGACAACACGCAGTTACGAACTGCCAGGAATTTATTGGAACTCCGCCACCGGGCAGGTGGAGCATGGTGAAGAGGCAAAAGCTCTGCTTCTCATGCTTACGAAGTGGGCACACGACGAGATTCTGCAATGTGCATAGGGAGTGCCAGATTAACGACTGTCGCAAGTTGCATCACCGTCTGCTGCATGATGCGGACGATGAGCAAAGGCCGCAGCAACGAGGTGGGTACAGTCGCCACAACGAGGGGAACCAGCAGCCAGCGGTTTCCAGACACAGCCCGGACAGGAGGTATTTACAACGAGACGGTCACAGGGACCACGAGGGAAACCAGCAGCCAGCGGTTTCCAGACACAGCCCGGACAGGAGGTATTTAGCACGAGATGGTCACAGGGACCACGAGGGGAACCAGCAGCCAGCGGTTTCCAGACACAGCCCGGATAGGAGATATTCACCACGAGAAGGTCACAGGGACCACGAGGTGAACCGGCAGCCAGCCATAAACAGCCCGGAGAGAAGGGCACCGCAGGAAGCGGATTTGCCTGTGCAGAGGAATCTAAGCTGCGTTGACGCCGAGGGAGGCCGCCTTCTGTTCCGTATACTGCCAGTAACGCTGTACGGAGCCGGACGGACGGTGAATACGTACGCGCTCTTTGACGAAGGATCCTCCGTTACGATGATCGACGAAGAACTACGGAGGGATCTCGGAATACAAGGGGAGCGCCGACAGCTAAATATCCAATGGTTTGGAGGAAGAGCATCCAGAGAGACCACGAACGTAGTGAGTCTGAAAATAAGTGGAATTGGAAAGTCCACTCGCCATGTACTGAGAAACGTGTATGCCATTTCGAGCTTGAGCCTGCCGATGCAGACATTAAGTCGGCAGGATGTCCAGGGTGTGCGTAAGGATGCGCGTCTGCCGATGAAGCCTTACAGCAATGTGGTGCCGAAGTTGCTCATCGGCCTGGATCATGGACACCTAGGATAGCCAATGAGAACTAGGCGATTTGGCAGTGAGGGACCGTATGCAGCTGCCACCAAGCTAGGCTGGGTTGTGTTCGGGCCCGTAGGGCAGTTCACTTCGCCATCACCGAGGTCCTGCCTACTTGCCGTGTCGATGGATGATACGGTGGAAAAAATGGTAGAGGATTATTTCGATTTGGAGAACTTTGGTGTGAAGCTCGTGTCACAGGTCGCAGCCAGCGACGACATGCGGGCACAAAGGATACTCGAAGACACCACGATGAGAGTGGGGCGCCGCTACCAAACGGGACTACTCTGGAAGGACGACCACGTTAAGCTGCCACAGAGCTATGAGATGGCGTACAAACGGCTGGTCAACGTCAAGAAGAAGATGAGGCGCAACGAACAGTTAGCTCTGGAATACTGTCGGATCATCAAGGATCATGTTGCAAAAGGATACGCGAGGCGGTTGGAACCGCATGAGGCCGCGGAGAATAGTGACCGGATATGGTATTCGCCACACTTTGGTGTCGAAAACCCGAACAAGCCCGGTAAGGTCCGGCTTGTGTTCGATGCGCCAAAAGTTGGAGAAACGTCGTTAAATTCGGCGTTGGGCAAAGGACGTCAGGACTACAAGGCTTTGCCAGCCGTGCTCTTCCTGATGATTACAGCGAAGCTGTTGCTGAGAGAGATTTGGAGGCAGAAGATCCAGTGGGATGAACCACTACCGGAGGAGATTGGCAAGGCCTTTGCGATTTGGCGTAAAGAGATGGATGCCGTAGGACAGTTCCGTTGTCCTCACCATTATTTTGGGCACGGAGCAGTTAGAGCCATAGAGCTGCACGTGTTCGTGGATGCAAGTCAATCTGCATTCGCGGCGGTGGCCTACTGGAGGGTCACATATGAGGACGATAATGCGTTGGTGAGCTTCGTATGCGCAAAGACGAAGTGTGCCCCAATGAGAACGATGTCGATCCCACGGCTGGAGCTGCAAGCAGCAGTTCTTGGAACCAGACTAATGAACACTGTCAAGGAGGAGCACAGTGTAGTCATCAACGACGTGGTCTTATGGTCAGACTCGAAGACGGTGCTGAGATGGATTGGCAGCACACACCGCCGGTACAAGCAGTCTGTCGGCAATCGAGTGTCTGAGATTTTGGATTCGTCTAAGGTTTCCCATTGGCGATGGGTACCTACAGCCGAAAATGCGGCGAACCCGTCTAAGGGAGGAATATGGGAGCGTATGGTGCAGTGCGTCAAAAGAGTACTGCGTCATACCCTAAAGGAAGTCGCACCGAGGGAACATGATTTGGAGAGTTTCCTGATCGAGGCGGAGAATGTAGTCAACTCGCGTCCGCTTACCCATTTGCCGGTGGAAGCGGACCAGGAAGCATCGTTGACGCCGAATGACCTACTCAAGGGAGTAGCCAACCTGCCGGATACCCCTGGACTGGGTGAGGAGTTACCAAAGGAATGCTCAACACGAAAGCACTGGAGGATTGCTCGCCTGCTGAGAGACCGCCCTTGGAAGAGGTGGGTCCTGGAGTACCTATCTACGCTGGTGCGGCACGAGAAGTGGTGCAGGAGGACGGAGCCCATCCGTCAGGGCGACATGGTCTTCATCTGTGATCCTGCCTTGCCCCGACGAGAGTGGCGCAAGGGCATCGTGGAGGGAGTCTACAACGGAGCTGATGGAGTCGCCAGATGCGCTACAGTGCGCAAAAACGACAACGGCCTATCTCAGACAATGATGCGACCCGTCTCTAAACTTTTGAAGTTTGAATTGAGTGAAGCGGTTCTTCACGGGGTCGGGGATGTCGACGATCGAATATTGTAATCGATAGGCGTAGTTAGTATATTAAGAATAACGTAAAAAATACTAATGGATTTTGAGCCCAAGAGAAAAAGGGCATACTTTTATCGCTAAGTTAACCGCCAAAATTGAGCGTCTTATTGTCGTGCGAGAATTAGGAGGACACACTGCGGTAAGCGCGTGTGAGAGTTATAAATGTGTAAAAATTAAGGTTAAGTTAATTTTTCCGCAGAATAAAACGACGAAAACTTCACATCTAATTGCCGGCCTCGGGCCAAGAGGCTTCCCTATTGTTTGGCGGGAACTGGAGATGTGGAGCCGTTAAAGGCAAATCCGAGTGACGCACGACATCCTTTGAATTGAATGAACCTTTTAGAGTCTTATGTGCAAATTATAATGATTTGTACACACTAGACTTCTGCATTAATGTACTCATTTGAAGCACAACAGTTCTGTAAAGCAGTTTAGTGTTCTTAAAAATACTGCACTCATTTCATACTGAACAGTATTCTCTATAGGCCAGAAAAAGATAGCAAAACATTTTCAGTGTGCTCACTCCGAGTGAGAGCATTATACGGTTGTACTCTTCGTGAGTGAGTACTATATTTGTCTCTTTTCAAACAGCTGTACAGCTTGTTAGTTGACTGTGTACAGCTGTGCAGATGTGTGCAGTATTTTTTTAATAAGTGCATAAACATGGATTGAAAAAAAAACGACGCTCGTGCAATGACTTTTCCACATATTAATAACTTAAAAAAATATGCTCACCAAATGAAAATGACGGAAATATTTAAAAAATGCAACCTTTCGCTCTCTGGTTTTGTTTCCACCCACTAATTAACTAAATTCTCAGAACTAGAAAAGGAACACACTTTTACAGACGTAAAAGAAATTATGAATAGTATTCATATAAATAGCCAAAATGATGATATAGAAAAATTAAATTAACCTGCACAAGACATGGATAATATATTTGCAGATTATTCGGAACCTGTTCAAAGCTCTAATATTTTGCAATATATTCAGGATGAACTTAAAACATATAAAAATATAAACAGTGCAGTGGTGATCAACTAATAATGAAACGGTCATTCATCCTTTACTGTATCAAATTAGCTGCAAGATACTAGCAGCTCCCGCGAGCAGTGCAGAATCGGAAAGTGCATTTTCTGTCGCCAAAAATTTAATTTGCGAAAAACGATCAAATATTGCCACCACTGAAGACTTGGTAAATAAAATAATGGTTCTCCATTTCAATATTAATAATTTTAATATAAATTCTTTAATAACATAAAATAATTATTATATCTATTTTTAAGTCAAGTATTATTATTTTCGAAATTTCTTATTTCTTCATTTTATAATGGAGGTATGTCCGTCAAATTAGCGTCGATGAGTTAGCGTCGAAATGGAACGGAGGGAAAATGGAACACGGAGGGGTTGTTTAATTTTTAATTTATTTCGTAATTAAGGCACTAATTTGAATAAAATAAAATTTCAAAATGCTAAAAAATGAATTTACTATTGTTTTATACTGGGTTTGAAAGTATTTGACAGTTGGATATATTAAAAAAAAAGCATGTGAAAAATCGTGTTTTCACGGATTTCTTAATATCTTGGCTAATCGAACGCGTGCAGCAATACCCGATCCGCCAAAAGAAAGGACATTTATTGTACTTTTAGCGTACCATGTTTCAATTTTTTCAAACCGTCAGTTTTTGAGCAAATTGCATTACAGTGATCTAACCTCGGGGTCGGCTCCATACAAAATAAGGCATCAAAAATAGTAAGGCATAAAACTTCGATTTACGAACGCGTGCGCATATGCACGGTATATAGGCTTACTAGGGGAAGATTAAGGAATATTTGGTGAAAATTTCAATTGTTTTTAACCGTCAGATTTCGAGAAAAACGAATAACAGTGGGTGGTGTATTTGGGCTGATATCCAAGGCGCGAACTATGAAAATGGAACCAGATGGGAACCAGCAGAGAACCACTCGCTGAACCAGACCATGGAACCATGTCAGGAAAAATACTAAATTAAATGAAAATAGCAATTTGTTGAATAAAATATTAAGAAAAGTGCCTGACAATAAATAGAAGAGCCATTCAAAACAATTTGGTGTGATTTTCATCTAAATTAATGAAAATTTATCTATTTTGTTATTTTTAGATTATTTTAGTATATACCACGGCGGCATGTTATGCCGCTCCCCGACAACCAAAATCGACGCTAACTTTTACAAAAATCTTTCTCTCTTAAATGAACGCGTGCAAACTTGCACGGTATCTCAAAAGAAAGGGAAACATATTCTCTAATTTCGAATTAAATCTTAATTCGATCTAACCGTCAGATTTTGAGAAAATCAAGTGTTTCTCTTTTCCGACCTCGTTCACAAACACTGGCTTCAAATCGATAAGAGCGCTTCCCACACCCTATCGATGAATAGCCCGCCAGAAAATATTCCTATTGGCCATTTATGAAATATGCATGCCGCATGAATGGAATTGGCATTCCAAGCATTTTGGTAGTTGTTTTATCAAAATCCGTTCAGTCGTTCATGAGAAACCCCCACTTTTCCATTTATTTCCATAATTGTTCCTACGAAGAATAAATGTATCTGGCAGCACTGAATAAATGTATCTGGCAGCACTGCCTGCCTAAAATTTGTCAGATTGATCAAGATTAAGGGAATTTTTCATTTTCTTAAATAAATTTCAAAAAAATTCTATGTCAAACACGCGCAAACGCAAATAATGTTATTTTTATCAAAAAAAAAAGTCATAAAATATGGCATGTTTTGTTTTGATGCCAATATCTTAAACAAAAGCAATTTGCTTTTACTTTTGGTTTCTAATATCACACAGAGAATGAAAAGAGTCAATATAAACTGCAAAAGGACATATGCGATCACCAATATTCGTACCGTTTTAGTTTGAATTATCGCTTTCTAAAATGTCGCGTGCGACCGGGACTAAAATTGAATTAAAAAAATAACTACTTCATATTTTAAAATCAAACAAAAATCATTATTAAGATAATTCATTGCATAATTCACTTAAATTTATTGTACTAAAATGTTTCATCAGGTTTCGCTGAAATTAAATCTTAAACTGGTTTCTTGCAAATGTAACTTCTATTTTTGTCGCGGGAGAACGCAGGAGATTTTATTAAATATCTTAAAACGAACAAGGATTCAAAATCGACCTTAGCACCAATTATAGTGCTAACAAAGAACTATACGTTACAATTTTTGTAAAATTAAAATAAAGTCTTGGCACATGTTTTTTTTTTTAGTTTGAATGCGTACGAATGTCTCATTCGACACCACAGAATTGCCCATATTTTTATTTCATATATTTTTTGACACTTCGCTTTACTCTAAAATAATGCAGCCGTTGTTGGTTCCATTACCTGTGCGCCACATATTAAAAATGTAGAAACGTGGAATCACACTTTTGCGATGCACCTACAAAAAAAAATATGATTCAAAAGGGGAAAATAAACAACACTTAAATAGTAATCTACTAATTAATAAGTTTTGCAAAAACGCAAACCATGAAAGACCAAGACAAAGCAACATGGCAACAGCACAATAGGCAAAGACTCGCCTTTAACTGCTTTGATACCCGGCAGTACCGCGTGTCATCAATAGGCCTCTGTCATCAACATGTCATCAACGCGCCGACTGCGACTTCTACCGAGGCGACGCTTTGCCGACTGCGACTTCTACTACGACGCTACAGTTCGGCGGCAGGCTAGACGGCAGTCGTCGACAGTACCATGGCCCGGCCGTTGAAAAATTTGTTGGTGAATCATCGATGAATTGTTGATGAAACATCAATGATTCATTGATGATTTGTTGATGAAACATCGATGAGTCATCGATTTACTGTTGATGAATTTTTGTCGATAACAGCCTAGGACATGCCCATGTTAAATTCATCAACAGTTTGTATGGCCTGTCATCGATGAAAAATCAACAGCCCCCCCTTGACTGTTGATGAAACGTTGATGAATTACTGATGACAGGTACTGCAGGGTAATTAAATTCGGAACACACTAGCTAACGTCTGATCTCTTATAACATGCCAAAATGAACACGTCTTCACGATTGCAAAGCTATTTTTAGAAAGTACCGTTAGATTTTTAGTAAAATCCGGTATGCCAAAGAGAAGTTTAGACTTTTAAAAGACCATTTCGTTACATTTCGCTTAAATAATACGTAATCACATGTTTTGATTTTTGACCTCTGACGGATCCACAGTGCACTGATATCCATCTAAGTTTTGTAAACAAACTTTATTAAGTGAAATTAAAATCACTGCCATTTAGTTTGGTGAATGTAACATGTAGTTCGTTGCCAAAATTTTATTCTCTCAACATTTAATCACTGAGAAAGTGAACAATCAGAACGTTTCGTTGCCAAAATTTTATTCTCTCAACATTTAATCACTGAGAAAGTAAACAATCAGAACGTTCTCCTTTACTTTTCGTTCTTTTTTTTTATGAAACATTGGCGCAAACTTAGATTTTATACTTTAATTCATAGGTAGATGGGTTATACGGTTACAAGTATATTGTATATTTCACTTTTTCCTTTGCATCTTCGCAGTGAATGGTTAAATTTCCATCGACCAGAAGAATTCAGAATTGCATCGAAGAACTATCTCCTAACCATGATACAATTACCAAGGAAGTTTCGTAGGCAGTCAAAGCGCTCGGGTTTTTCGAAGTGAAAGGTTGTGTGCGGACAAAATATTATCTAGCTATAACCCTTACGCAACATGACATTCAAAAAAATTTATATTTTAGCTGCGAATATATTTTGGAATTAAGAACTTGAAAAAAAAAGACTCGCAACTAATTTTCACTTCAAAATTGTTACAAATTAATTTATAAAAAAATGTTTTACTCGTTTTATTTTAAAAGGAAACTTAAAGACCCATATATCATCTAAGGGTTAAGGGTTAATCAACAGATTCTATTGTTGTGCCGCGCGCACTTACTTTGTTGAGCGCCTCCCACTTGCACTCATTGCTGTGATTGAAGAGGTACCGAATTTTACCGACGGGACTACCTTGTATAATTGTATCATGCTCCCAATTACCGGCACAACAAATACATTTTTAATTACAATTTTTGTTCATTAGAGCAGTGTCGTGATAAAAGAAACAATTAGCTGAATTTGTTTATCAGACACTTGAAATGGATAATGTTGTTTTTCTAAACGAAACCAATGATTGAACATTTTATATATAACAATGGTATGGAGAGTATAAACACCATTTTAAAGCAGTGAGTGTAAGCGAGAGACAAACAGTTTAAAACGGCATTACGTCTGCGCCGTTCTCGCTGTTCTCGGCCATTTAAATTGATCCCGCCATGAACAAAAATGTGCGAAAAAGATGAATTCAGATAATAATAGTTACAAGAAAATTTCATTAATAAATTAAAGATAATTAAATTAAATTAATAAGCGGAAATATAATATTTCGAGGTTTTGGCAATTATTTTAATTTGTTAGGAAGAGGGGCCAGCACGAACAAAAAGGGACATCTCCACAGCTTGCCCTATGGATCTAAGAGATCTCTATGTTCCTGGCACAGATTATTAAACACTAGATATTTTTCAGGTCGATATCGTGGACCAAATTGGATTCCATTTCGGTTCCAGCCTTTGACAGACTGGGTTCGACGAAGGTGAATAGGTTTGCCCACTGGTGCCACCATGTCCTTTCATAAACCATACACCGATCCATCATGCGAGTTCCTTATAAAGGTACTTAAGATTTTTATAATATTAAGACGTCCATTGTTCCAATGGTGGCGAAACAGCTGGAAAACATCCTTTGGGACAAATATTTATAAAAAACCAAGCATAAAATTTTGAACGTGTCTTATGTTTGAAAAGAGCCGGGTCAACAATATATGATAACATTTGCATGTCCGTCAAATTAGCGTCGATGGAACACGGAGGGGATCTTTAATTTTTAATTAATTTCGTAATTAAGGCACTAATTCGAAAGAAAAAAAGTTTCCAAATGCTAAATAATGAATTTACTATTGTTTTATACTGATTTTGAAAGTATTTGACATTGGATAAAAATCGTGAAAAATCGTGTTTTCACGGATTTCTTAATATCTCGTCTAATCGAACGCGTTCAGCAACACCCGATACGCCAAAATTAAGGACATTTATTGTAGGTTTTCACTACCAAGTTTGAATTTCTTCAAACTGTCAGTTTTTGAGTAAATCGCATAACAGTGATCTAACCTCACAGGACATCAAAAATTGTAAGGCTTATAACTTCGATTTACGAACGCGTGCAATGGAAAATGGAACCAGATGGGAACCAGCAGAAAACCACTCGTCGAACCAGACCATGGAACCATGTTAAGAAAAATTCTAAATTATATAAAAATAGGAAATTGTTGAATAAAATTGTAAGAAAACTGACTGCCCAATAAATGAAAAAGCCATTCAAAAATGATCTATTTCGTTCTTTTTAGAATATTTTAGTATATACTACGGGGGCATGTTATGCCCCTCCAGACAAGGAAAATCGACGCAAACTTTTACAAAAATCTTACACCCTTAAATGAACGCGTGCAAACTTGCACGGTATCTCCAAAGCTAGGAGAAAATATTCCCTAATTTTGAATTAAATTAATTAAAATTAAAGTGTTTCTCTTTTCCGACCTCATTCACAAACACTGGCTTCGTAATGACCGTAACGCCATGTTGCATGCCCCATAACTTTTGAAAAATTCTAACTCCCTTAAATGAACGCGTGCAAACTTGCACGGTATCTCAAAAGGAAGGGACAAATATTCTCTTATTTCGAATTAAATATTAATTCGATCTAACTGTCAGATTTTGAGAAAATCAAGTGTTTCTCTTTTCCGACCTCGTTCACAAACACTGGCTTTAAATCGATAAGAGCGCTTCCCACACCCTATCGATGAATAGCCCGCCAGAAAATATTCCTATTGGCCATTTAAACAATTGTATAAAATAATCATGCCACATAATTGGAATTGACATTGCAAGCATTTTGGTAGTTGTTTTATCAAAATCCGTTCAGTCGTTCATGAGTAACCCCCACTTTTGCATTTATTTCCATAAATGTTTATGCAAAGATTAAATATATCTGGCAGCACTGCCTACCTTAAATTAAGTCAATTTGATTTAAAACTTTATTATAAAACTTATGCAAACTGATGATCATACCATTAACGAGATCGCAATTCTGAAAATTTTGATGCACGTTTTGTCAAAATCCGCTCAGTCTATTTTTATTTATTTCTATTTATGTACCGGTAAAAGATAATATATCCGACAGGCCTGCCTGCCTAAAATTAAGTAATTTTGATTTAAATTAAATTAAATTTAAATTTTAAACTTTATTATAAAACTTATGCAAAATGGAGATCGTATAATTAACGGGTATGACCAACGAGGATTAAGCGACTGACAATTTCCCAGAAAGTCCTGTAAAATTAGGGTTGGAACATGAATATTGGTTTCAAGAGGACAATGATCCGAAGCACACGGCATATAATACAAAGCTTTACTTTCTATTACAAGTTAAAAATCAGTCGCGAATACCTCCACAGAGTCCAGATCTTAGCCCAATTGCGCATTTGTGGCATCTCTTGGAGCGGAAGATCCGGAAACATACAATAACGTCGAAAAAAATACTTAAGGAAGTCATTGTGGAGGAAAGGATCAAAATAACAGGCGAGAAGCCAAAAAATCTGGAGGATTCCATGCCGAGACGCCTTTCGGAGGTTGTACCCAGGAATGGATACCATACCAGATATTAAAATAAGTATATTATTAAGTTAAAATAGTTTTTCGTCAGCTGTACGCAGACTTTTGCGGGGTCATTTTTTTACAGTGTTAAGTTTAAAATTAAAAATAAAATATAAAGCATTGTTTCATAATTCTAAAAAAATACGTCATGGAAGACAATTTAATAAAGAATATGTTAGAAACAAAACTTGTCTAAAATGTTAAAAATTAACTGAACAGTTTGTATTTAAAATTTGAATTTGAAAATTTTTTGGGGTGTACGCAGAGATATGCGGTTGAGTGTACATATGTACATATATGTATAAACTGCAAGTCCTCATGCTGATGCATGTACTGCTCATTTGTTTTAAAGAATACATACATATGTACATATACAGCATTCGCAAATATATAAGTATACTTTTCGAGAAAACCGCGCTCTTCTACACATTTCAAGCAAACCAACTGCAATGTAATTACCTTTTTTCATTGTCCTAAATTTAATTTGCTATTGCTTCGTTACTCAATACAAAAAGTCTTCTTTGATATGATTGAATTCCTCAACTGATAGGTAAAAAGGAAAGTCTTACTGTTGTCTGGATATAAAAATTGGAAAAATAAAAGATCCTTTTGATATTCAAAAATTATATAGAAAATTAATTCATTTACTTTTGAACCAACATTCCACAATATTATTTTTAAATACAATCCGTTTCGCTCACTTTCTTAAGCAATGAACTCGTATGGAATCGGTGCAAGGGCGATGGGTTCCTCCAGCTTTTTAACGAAATGCGCCTTCTTTGGCTGTTCGGGCTGGCGCTTAAGATTGACCCACTGACCCTTCTCCTTGGCCTCCTTCAACAGACGCTCGTTCTCCTTGACTCGACGAAGGAAGTCCTCACGGCACTTGGAGTGGTGAATGTGTTCAATGCGAACATTTACACGCTTGGCAAGAATCTTGCCACGGACACGTTTGTTTACAATGACACCTACTGCGTGCTGTGTGACGTTGAAGATGCGACCGGTTTTGCCGTGATAGGCCTTGTAGGGCAGACCTTTTTGTACGGCACCATGACCTTTAATGTCCACAATATCTCCAATTTTAAAGACGCGCATATAAGTGGACAGGGGAATGACTCCATGCTTGCGAAAGGGCCGGGAGAACATGTCCCGGGTGCCGCGACGGTAGCCCTTTGAGTTCGTCATTTTGTTGTATTGATACCTAAAATAAATTAGCAATTAAGCAACAATCCACTACAGAGAGAGCATCCAAGCGCATATTTATTCGCTTATTAAAAGTAATATTCACCAACCTTTAACGTATCGACGACCACGCGGTTACAGGGTTCAGAAGAGAAAGAAAGATGGCGACCTTTTCAATGTTGCCATACAGAAACAAAATGTCTAATGTAATGTCTATAATTATTGCCAATAATGGTATATTCCCACTCTTTTAAATTTCCATCAAAAAAAAAGTTTCCACCAGCTACCATCAAAAAACGACATTAAAACAAAATTTTTTATTGCATATATACTGCAGATGGTTGATAAGTTTTGACCAAGACAAGACTTTTGACCAAGCTTGTAAAAAGAGATTGAAATTACTCCGCAAAACAATTAGATAAAATAAATTAAACAAATATGTTTTTTTCTTAAATTTTGTTCCGATGAGAGCTATAGGATATAGCCGTTCGATACGTTTCTTTTTTTACCTAATATAAACATTAAAAAAAACAACGTAGTTTAGTTATATGTTGTTGATTAATATAAACGAAACATTTTTAAAAATTAAGTCAACTTTTAAAGTTTTTGTTTTCATATTTTTAGCCTTTTAAAGAGCTAACTAAACTTAACTACGACACTTTTTTTTAATGTTTAAAAAAGGTAAAAAAAAAATAGAAACATATCGAACAGCTAAATCCTATAGCTCCTATATAGAAGAATAATATATTAAGAAAGAATGGAAGATATTTTTTATATTTATACATTTTATCAAAGAAAATAAAAATAAAATAAAAAATCAACAAACAATATATTAGGGAAACAAGAAATTCATATACAGATGTAAGCCAACTCGACCTATTTTTTTATAAGTTGTCTCTGTCCACTTAAAAACAGATCTGAACGCAATAATAGGTAGTTCATCACATCTGTGTTTGCTAAAGTACAAGACACTTTCCGACTGCGCTGGAGTCAACTTTTTTTTATTTCCTTGTTATTGGACTCTGCAGTTTCCTCTGAAAGCTTTCCAATCGATACTAATGCACGCTCTATTAGAGCTGAAAATAGTAAAAAGTACATGGTTGCAATTATGTTCCACATCTATGAATCAAAGAAATATCGGGCTTGTTATTTCGGACTCAAAGAGAAAAATTTGTTTGTGATATTTGCGTCGATTGAAGATCCTCTACCTCCATCTCTCTACCCTGCAGTACCAGTCATCAGTAATTCATCAACAGTCAAGGCGGTGTTTTTAATGATTCATCGATGAATGGCCATACAAACTGATGATGAATTTAACATGGGCATGTCCTAGGCTGTCATATTGTCATATTTTTACATATTGGTGTATCGTCATGGTGGTCTCCATTAAAAAGCGAAATAACTTCCATGAATCTATCGGCAGGAAATTTTGATTTCGATTATCATTGCGTAGAGCAGAAACAGCGGACTCATTAATTTAAACGCGCTGACCTACATGTCGTATGCTTGTTCTCTCTAAAGCCTCCTCAAAATCAAGTTTTGGATGGCACCGATCAGTACTTTCCTCTAATTGATTTGATTTGCAATAGGGGTGTTTTATTTAAATTGATTCTTTTTTATTAAGCCATCCAGATTGATTTTGAATAACTGAAGATTTTTCTGTTTGTAAAATTTCCAAAACAGCACCAATTGTTTTTTTATATATGGGCAATTCTCGAGAAAGGTCCACCGCGGCCAAAAACTTAAAAACTTCAACGAGTATTTTTAACATGGTTACATTAAAAATTTGTCAGATTGATCAAGATTAAGGGAATTTTTCATTTTCTTAAATAAATTTCAAAAAAATTCTATGTCAAACACGCGCAAACGCAAATAATGTTATTTTTATCAAAAAAAAAAGTCATAAAATATGGCATGTTTTGTTTTGATGCCAATATCTTAAACAAAAGCAATTTGCTTTTACTTTTGGTTTCTAATATCACACAGAGAATGAAAAGAGTCAATATAAACTGCAAAAGGACATATGCGATCACCAATATTCGTACCGTTTTAGTTTGAATTATCGCTTTCTAAAATGTCGCGTGCGACCGGGACTAAAATTGAATTAAAAAAATAACTACTTCATATTTTAAAATCAAACAAAAATCATTATTAAGATAATTCATTGCATAATTCACTTAAATTTATTGTACTAAAATGTTTCATCAGGTTTCGCTGAAATTAAATCTTAAACTGGTTTCTTGCAAATGTAACTTCTATTTTTGTAGCGGGAGAACGCAGGAGATTTTATTAAATATCTTAAAACGAACAAGGATTCAAAATCGACCTTAGCACCAATTATAGTGCTAACAAAGAACTATACGTTACAATTTTTGTAAAATTAAAATAAAGTCTTGGCACATGTTTTTTTTTTAGTTTGAATGCGTACGAATGTCTCATTCGACACCACAGAATTGCCCATATTTTTATTTCATATATTTTTTGACACTTCGCTTTACTCTAAAATAATGCAGCCGTTGTTGGTTCCATTACCTGTGCGCCACATATTAAAAATGTAGAAACGTGGAATCACACTTTTGCGATGCACCTACAAAAAAAAATATGATTCAAAAGGGGAAAATAAACAACACTTAAATAGTAATCTACTAATTAATTAGTTTTGCAAAAACGCAAACCATGAAAGACCAAGACAAAGCAACATGGCAACAGCACAATAGGCAAAGACTCGCCTTTAACTGCTTTGATACCCGGCAGTACCGCGTGTCATCAATAGGCCTCTGTCATCAACATGTCATCAACGCGCCGACTGCGACTTCTACCGAGGCGACGCTTTGCCGACTGCGACTTCTACTACGACGCTACAGTTCGGCGGCAGGCTAGACGGCAGTCGTCGACAGTACCATGGCTCGGCCGTTGAAAAATTTGTTGGTGAATCATCGATGAATTGTTGATGAAACATTTATTTTAAAAGGAAACTTAAAGACCCATATATCATCTAAGGGTTAAGGGTTAATCAACAGATTCTATTGTTGTGCCGCGCGCACTTACTTTGTTGAGCGCCTCCCACTTGCACTCATTGCTGTGATTGAAGAGGTACCGAATTTTACCGACGGGACTACCTTGTATAATTGTATCATGCTCCCAATTACCGGCACAACAAATACATTTTTAATTACAATTTTTGTTCATTAGAGCAGTGTCGTGATAAAAGAAACAATTAGCTGAATTTGTTTATCAGACACTTGAAATGGATAATGTTGTTTTTCTAAACGAAACCAATGATTGAAAATTTTATATATAACAATGGTATGGAGAGTATAAACACCATTTTAAAGCAGTGAGTGTAAGCGAGAGACAAACAGTTTAAAACGGCATTACGTCTGCGCCGTTCTCGCTGTTCTCGGCCATTTAAATTGATCCCGCCATTAACAAAAATGTGCGAAAAAGATGAATTCAGATAATAATAGTTACAAGAAAATTTCATTAATAAATTAAAGATAATTAAATTAAATTAATAAGCGGAAATATAATATTTCGAGGTTTTGGCAATTATATTAATTTGTTAGGAAGAGGGGCCAGCACGAACAAAAAGGGACATCTCCACAGCTTGCCCTATGGATCTAAGAGATCTCTATGTTCCTGGCACAGATTATTAAACACTAGATATTTTTCAGGTCGATATCGTGGACCAAATTGGATTCCATTTCGGTTCCAGCCTTTGACAGACTGGGTTCGACGAAGGTGAATAGGTTTGCCCACTGGTGCCACCATGTCCTTTCATAAACCATACACCGATCCATCATGCGAGTTCCTTATAAAGGTACTTAAGATTTTTATAATATTAAGACGTCCATTGTTCCAATGGTGGCGAAACAGCTGGAAAACATCCTTTGGGACAAATATTTATAAAAAACCAAGCATAAAATTTTGAACGTGTCTTATGTTTGAAAAGAGCCGGGTCAACAATATATGATAACATTTGCATGTCCGTCAAATTAGCGTCGATGGAACACGGAGGGGATCTTTAATTTTTAATTAATTTCGTAATTAAGGCACTAATTCGAAAGAAAAAAAGTTTCCAAATGCTAAATAATGAATTTACTATTGTTTTATACTGATTTTGAAAGTATTTGACATTGGATAAAAATCGTGAAAAATCGTGTTTTCACGGATTTCTTAATATCTCGGCTAATCGAACGCGTTCAGCAACACCCGATACGCCAAAATTAAGGACATTTATTGTAGGTTTTCACTACCAAGTTTGAATTTCTTCAAACTGTCAGTTTTTGAGTAAATCGCATAACAGTGATCTAACCTCACAGGACATCAAAAATTGTAAGGCTTATAACTTCGATTTACGAACGCGTGCAATGGAAAATGGAACCAGATGGGAACCAGCAGAAAACCACTCGTCGAACCAGACCATGGAACCATGTTAAGAAAAATTCTAAATTATATAAAAATAGGAAATTGTTGAATAAAATTGTAAGAAAACTGTCTGCCCAATAAATGAAAAAGCCATTCAAAAATGATCTATTTCGTTCTTTTTAGAATATTTTAGTATATACTACGGCGGCATGTTATGCCCCTCCAGACAAGGAAAATCGACGCAAACTTTTACAAAAATCTTACACCCTTAAATGAACGCGTGCAAACTTGCACGGTATCTCCAAAGCTAGGAGAAAATATTCCCTAATTTTGAATTAAATATTAATGTGAGCTAACTGTCAGATTTTGAGAAATTAAAGTGTTTCTCTTTTCCGACCTCATTCACAAACACTGGCTTCGTAATGACCGTAACGCCATGTTGCATGCCCCATAACTTTTGAAAAATTCTAACTCCCTTAAATGAACGCGTGCAAACTTGCACGGTATCTCAAAAGGAAGGGACAAATATTCCCTAATTTCGAATTAAATATTAATTCGATCTAACTGTCAGCTTTTGAGAAAATCAAGTGTTTCTCTTTTCCGACCTCGTTCACAAACACTGGCTTCAAATCGATAAGAGCGCTTCCCACACCCTATCGATGAATAGCCCGCCAGAAAATATTCCTATTGGCCATTTATGAAATATGCATGCCGCATGAATGGAATTGGCATTCCAAGCATTTTGGTAGTTGTTTTATCAAAATCCGTTCAGTCGTTCATGAGAAACCCCCACTTTTTCATTTATTTCCATAATTGTTCCTACGAAGAATAAATGTATCTGGCAGCACTGAATAAATGTATCTGGCAGCACTGCCTGCCTAAAATTAGGTCAATTTGATTTAAAAATGTATTATAAAAATTATGCAAACTGAAGATCGTACCATTAACGGGATCGCAATTCTGAACATTTTAATGGACTTCTCGTCAAAATCCGCTCAGTCTATTTTTATTTATTTCTATTTATGTACCGGTAAAAGATAATATATCCGACAGGCCTGCCTGCCTAAAATTAAGTCATTTTGATTTAAACTTTATTATAAAACTTATGCAAAATGGAGATCGTATAATTAACGGGATCGTAATTCCAAACATTTTGATATATGTATGTATATTTCATCAAAATAAGTTCAGTCGTTAATGAAAAATACCGACTTCTTCATTTATTGCCGTAAATGTATGTATGTATGTATGTACATATGTATGCTCGACGAAGAATATTAAATAAAAGAATGTGATTTTAACTTAATGGTAGAACGTATGTAAGCAAAAGGAACGAACAGAATTGCAGCTCTGAACAATTTAATCCATATTTCATCATGTTACCATACCGTAATTTACCACATTAAAATTCTTTTCGCAGATTCCCATACTGTACTTTACGGAAAAATACTAGATAAAAATTAAGAATTTTTAATATGTACCTGTCTTATGTTAAAAAAGGCTAAAGCGCCAAAACTGAGTCGCACCAGCTGACTACAAACTGTGCTGGAAAACTCTGAAGTCCGGCGTTAGTTGACACATTATTTTAGTCTGTGTTTTCATTGTCTCCATAGGTTAGTTTTCCTAGACTGTTAGAAACGTAACCTTTGGCGTCTCCACAAGTAAAATATAAAGAAAGTTGGTTACAGTAAATTTCTAAGGGTGCCAGTAGTTACTGCACGACTTGGCAACAAAGAGGGGCCAGTAAGTTGAAGACAGTTTGACCGGCGTTTCTGGAGTCTTTTCTTCCTTCTCGGACCTTGTAACTCAAATGTCTTCTACCGAAGTCAAGCTGTCGCGGTTACTAATCCTAGCACAGAAGTTTAACAACTTCTATTTGACAGGTAAGCAAAAATAAATTCCGCCTTGACAAAAAGGTCTGGTCTAAAAAGCCCATATATTTGTATGTATATGTAGGTGGGATGTTTGTAGCGCTTGCAACCTAAACCTACAGCAGGACGCGAATTCTTATGCTTTATCGATTAGTTTGTTTAGTTGTCAGTATCTATTATTCAGAAGAAAATGCAACTCCTCATATAATGTTATATCTGTATTGCAACTATGTACATTATTGTTTGAATGGCATTTGTTAGTTTGTTAGACTTAAAGTTCAGAAATCGCGACACCAGTTAAAGCTCTTATGCAAGACCATTTTTATCAAGTGAAATTTGAACATACATACATATATGTACATATGTATGCACATGGATGTTTTTATGTATGTTCATATGTATGTATATACATACATGGGCGAAAATATCCCCAAATTCATTTAGGTACATGTACATACATATGTATGTACATTTGTTAATAAATACATACATATCGAAATTTATACAAACATATGCATGTCATTTAATTTGTTTCAAATATGTACACGTATGTTTAAATAGGAACCCTCGGTTTTGAAGCTATCTCGATGAAACATCATCTTCTAAATACTCTCAGTCGCATATACATATGTACATGTATGTATGTATGTACACTCAACCGCATATCTCTGCATACACCCCAAAAAAATTTTCAAATTCAAATTTTAAACACAAACTGTTCAGTTATAGCGATATCTGAAATAAATTCGATCAATCGGAATGTGTTTCTAATTCTTATTAATGTACATTTAAAATAAAATTTTGAACATCTAATATAAATTTTGTTTATTTCAACTAGTATGGCTTGATTTTCCAATTTTAAACAACAAAAGTATATAAACCTCGGCGTCCGAAAGATTTCTTCCTTGTTATAAATAATAATCTTTTTAAGGTGCTAAAAATGATATAAAGAAAGACTTCGAAACAATACCATTTCGCGCATTATTTTTTCTTTTAACTATTAATCTTAATATAATTTCTTTATTGAAACTCAGGTATCCAAAAGAGCGACATACGTCCATTTGTGGTTGAGGGTCAACAAGTAGGGCTGGTGAAATCAGATGTATTTAAGCAGCTTTTGAAGTATCCAGAAGTGTTTTGCTTTCGGGACTGTGAACAAACCAAACAGGTAAGCTAAGTCGTTAATACCATGTATATTATCATATTGCTTAATTTAACCAAATTTCCCATTATAGGGTGTAGTTGAACTAAATCCTGCCTTTCGTGACTACAATGAGCGCACAGAGCAATTGGAAAAAGTACTTCGTACCCTGCGCTCAGAGGGATTGTTCCCAGCCCTTCAAGGATGGCGGGATGAGTACTTTGAGGTAAAATCCGAGCACCGGGCTTTGCTGAAAATGGAACGAGCAGCTACACCGCTCTTTGGTGTCCGCAAGTACGGCGTCGACATCAATGGTTATGTGCGTCATCCAACCCAAGGGCTATGCATCTGGCTGCAACAGCGTTCAAACACCAAAGAGACATGGCCTGGCAAGTGGGACAATATGGTTGGCGGTGGGCTATCTGTTGGTTTCGGTATAAAGGAGACAGCTATTAAGGAAGCTGCCGAGGAGGCATCTATTCCAAGTGATCTTGTCAAGAATTTGGTGTCGGCGGGATGTGTCTCATTTTATTTTGAAAGCCGACAAGGACTTTTTCCCAACACCGAATACGTATTTGACTTGGAACTCCCAGTCGACTTTGTTCCCCATAACGCTGACGGCGAGGTACAAGCTTTTGAGTTACTTCCGGCTAAGGAGTGTGTGGAGCGGGTTTTTACGCCAGATTTTAAGACAACATCAGCTCCAGTAGTTATTGACTTCCTTATTCGCCATGGTCACATCACTGCTGATGACGGTAAGAAGTATTTCTGGTTTTCACACTATTTTCAAACAAATTTCATTATTTTTCCTTTATTTTTTTAGTATTAGACTTTACGCAAATCGTTGAGCTCTTACACGTACCCTTGCAGTCGCTATATACATACAAGACGCGTTTAGAGATGGTCCAAAAGCAAAAGCAGCAGCAAAAAAAGTTAACCGGTGGTGAAGATAAAAATTGCAATTGTGATTGTTTGCAGCCAACTAAACCCATAGAGAACGGATACAAAAATAGTCCATAGTATTATTCCTGGCTTAGAGATAAAGACGAATAAAATAAGGACTAGGGAGTGTCAGACTAAATAACATATATATACATAGCATTTTTTGGAAGTTAAGCAAATACCGAAAGTGAGTGTGTATTAATTTACCCAAATCAAAGCAAACGATCGACCTAGATAATATATTGATTAACTTCTGTAATGACAACCAAAAAAACCTAGTACTCGATAAATTGCTTACAAATATTTGGTATGTAGCAACTAAATATTGCCGTGCGAGCTATTTACAAATTTTAATTTGTACGTCAAACGTTATTTTTATAAAAGGTTGATTTTAATTTATAAAATATTTATTGTAAATTGATATAATAATAATCTCTTAAAGATATGACAAACTTAGAGATAAATAGTTTTTCTGTGTTAGATTTTCCATTTACGCCCTCAATGACACAAAAACTCTTAAACCTAAAAAAAATTGTAAACGGACAAACATTAATCGCTGTAATTTGAATTATATCTTATATATACTATTTTAAGTAGATTATCACTATTGCATGTGTGTACCAAAGTGCTCAAACTTAAGAAAAACGACACTAGATAGTTTTCTGTTAAATTTGTGAAATTTTTGTATCTTAATAAAGAAAATCAAAGTATGCTTCAATGGTTTTGCGTTATTAATATCATTTTAAGAGGAAAGGAAGTTAATTCGGCACGCCGAAGTTTGTATACCCTTGTACTTTACAATAACGTTAAAAATTATTCCAACATTTAAATATGTCAAAAATTCGGTTTAAACGTTTACCGATACATATATAATTTGAAGTTTTACACATAAAATTTAGCATTTTCCGCTACATTTAACGATCGTTTCTATAGCAGCTTTATATTTTAATCTTCTGATTTTAATAAAATTAAAACTGAAATTCTGAAATAATAAATAATAAATATTTCTCAAAGCAAATGATATTTGGATGAAAAACTGCGAAGTTGTAATTTTTTTATTATACATTTCTTAAACGTTCTTATGGCAGCTATGTACATATATGATGTTGCCTGATTAATTCCGTGCGAATCAGGCCACTTTAAAAAAAATTTATTGTGCAAAAAATTAATAAATTATGTGCCACACAATATCATAACATTTTAACGAATTGTTTAATTTCTTTTTTCAAATATTTTACAGGTTAAATAAATAAATGTACACAATATAACCAAAAACTATAGTGTTGAAGATCCGTTACGTCTTACGATTTTTTTGCACACAATTTTCGTTCTGGCTTTTGAACTGGCTTCAGGCTCTCAAATTTCGTTCAAAAGACAGCGAGAGAGCGCTTTAGAGCCGCTCTCTCTTGCTGGCTCCAGAACCACCCTGCAGTACCGCGTGTCATCAATAGGCCACTGTCATCAACATGTCATCAACGCGCCGACTGCGACTTATACCGAGGCGACGCTCTGCCGACTGCGACTTCTACCGAGTCGACCCTCTGCCAACTGCGACTTCTACTACGACGCTCTGCCCACGATACAGTTACGGCGGTAGTCTAGACGGCAGTCGTCGGCAGTACCATAGCCCGAACGTTGAGAAATTTGTTGATGAAACATCGATGAATTGTTGATGAAACAACGATGAATTGTTGATGAAACATCGATGAATTGTTGATGAATGATCGATTAATTGTTGATGTATTTTTATTGATGATAGCCTAGGACATGCCCATGTTAAATAAATCAACAGTTTGTATGGCCTGTCATCGATGAAAAATCAACAGCACCCCCTTGACTGTTGATGAATTACTGATGACAGGTACTGTAGGGCAGTAGCTCTCTCATACGGATACATCAACATGGCCTGCCTCAAAATACCGATTTCGCGATTGAACTTATTAAATATTTTTACATTTTGTTGCATTTCGGGTGGGAACGGGCTGAAGGACTATCGATATATCGATAGGGGGGATTGGAAGGACCAGGAGGGGGCGAGGAAAAATGAGCGAACCGGGTAGTTCGAAGTGCCTAAGAGAAAGGGTTCTTGCCCTTTCTCTCAGCAAGGGCGATGAAAAAGTAACGGCTGGAGTCTGGAATAGAGGAAAAGGAACCGGGCTATAAAGGGAGGTGCGAGCGGAAAAAAACTGGATGGATAACGTGGTGCGGTTAACTTCGGAAAGGAAAAAACGTGATCCCGGAAAGAAGTTGGAGACGTGACCGATCGCCACCCAGTGCCGTTTTCCTGAGCCGTCGCCTCAGAGCCACCCAGTGCCGTTTCCTGAGCCGTTTTCCCAGTGCCGTTTCCTGAGCCGTTTTCCCAGAGCCGTCGACCGAGCTGCTGGGCACCGCGTCGTCGCCGCCGCAAGCCAAGTCCGCCGGCCCACGCAAGCGTCGGAGCCGTCGCCTCAGAGCCGTTTTCCCAGAGCCGTCGCCCGAGCTGCTGAGCACCGCGTCGTCCGCCGGCCCACGCAACCAACAACCGTCGCCGCTGCCGCAACCAATAACCACCGGCTAGAGCTACCGCAACCAACAACCACCGGCCAGAGTGACCGGCGCAGTCCAGTCCAAAGAAGACCCCAGATCCGGTGAGTCCGTTCCGCATGGGACGATACCAAGGGCGAATTGCGCATTAATTTCTGCCCAGGCAGCTGCCGCCGACCTGCGGGCAGCCCTTACCACCCGGCGCCAAACCAGGGCGAGCTGGGAAATATAAAGGAAGAAAAAAAATAAATTTAGGTTGTTAGGTGTAAGACATTAGTGTTATTGTTAGTTAGTGTTAGATTTGAGGTATTAGTGTGTTTGTCTCGCCCTCCGGATTGATCGTATCCTGGATCCGGGATTGGTGCAACCCATGCGCTGCGACCAATAGGGGAACGGGGAAGAAGCCCTTAGTAAGCCCTCAGTTTTGTTTGAACCCTGACCCTAGGCTATTTCTTATGGAGCTCCAGTAGGGACATTATCTGAAGCCGAGAACCGAGAGCTAGAGGAAATCAAGCAGAGGTTCCTCACCTTCGAAAAGGATGGTTTGGGAACGACTGTCCTGGAGAAACACTCCATAGAGCTGGTGGAAGGTGCCAAAATTTTCAAAGACCGACCCTACCCTCATGTCACCAGCCAAGCAAAAAGTGGTCGAGGACGAAGTCGACAAGATGCTAACCCTGGGAGTCATCGAGGAGAGCAAGAGCCCTTGGAGCAACCGGACGACGGTGGTGTCGAAGCCTGGAAAGGATAGATTCTGTTTAGACGCCAGGAAACTAAATGACGTGACCGTCAAGGATGCTTACCCCTTGCCTAGTATCGATGGAATCCTGTCCAGAATCGATCAAACGCATTTCATCTCCAGCGTGGATTCGAAATTTTGCGTTCTGGCAGTTCGAACTGGACGAGAAGAGCAAGGAGTTGACGGCGTTCACAGTTCCTGGTCGGCCCCTCTACCAATTCAGGGTGATGCCTTTCGGGCTCTGTAATGCGGCACAGAGGCTGGTGAGACTCATGGATCGAGTAATCCCAGCCGAGATCCGATCCAACGTATTTGTATACTTGGACGATCTGCTCATTCTGGCCCCGGACATCGAGACGCACTTCCGATACCTACGACGGGTCGCCGAATGCCTAAGAGAAGCGGGATTAACTATCGGCATGAATAAATCGAAATTCTGCTTCAAGTCTTTGACTTACTTGGGTTTCGTCGTGGGTGGAGGTCGTCTGAGCATGGATCCCGGTAGAGTGGCGGCAATCAGGAGGATGCCGGAGCCGCGTCGTCGCCGCCGCAAGCCAAGTCCGCCGGCCCACGCAACCAACAACCGTCGCCGCTGCCGCAACCAACAACCACCGGCCAGAGTGACCGGCGCAGCCAAGTCCGCCGGCCGGAGCCAACTTCGGAGGCGTCGCCACCGCCGCAGTCCAAAGAAGACCCCAGATCCGGTGAGTCCGTTCCGCATGGGACGATACCAAGGGCGAATTGCGCATTAATTTCTGCCCAGGCAGCTGCCGTCGACCTGCGGGCAGCCCTTACCACCCGGCGCCAAACCAGGGCGAGCTGGGATATATAAAAGAAGAAAAAAAATAAATTTAGGTTGTTAGGTGTAAGACATTAGTGTTATTGTTAGTTAGTGTTAGATTTGAGGTATTAGTGTGTTTGTCTCGCCCTCCGGATTGATCGTATCCTGGGTCCGGGATTGGTGCAACCCATGCGCTGCGACCAATAGGGGAACGGGGAAGAAGCCCTTAGTAAGCCCTCAGTTTTGTTTGAACCCTGACCCTAGGCTATTTCTTATGGAGCTCCAGTAGGGATAGTAGGTGAAAGAGGGAAAATTTCTGGTTAGCCAATCGTGGCCAATTTGTGGCCGAAGAGCTTCTCCTCCGCCAACGTTGTCGGTCCCCAATAAAGGGCAGCCTTGGTGCAAGCGCATCCCTGGCTGAGGCCACGTTCTCGCCGTGGACGAGTTGGCGCCTAAACCATATTTGTAAATCTGTTAGACGTAAGATGCCAAAAACTTATAATTAATAGCCAGTAAAAGTTAAGAAAATGAAAATGCAGTATGTTTACCTGGGGGGAGATGGGCCAGTCGCTAGGCCGCCTGGAGTAAGCTCCGGCATGCCGGAGATGGGTGATGCCCCGAAATGTGGAGGAGGTCGGACCCAGCCCTGGGCACCCTGAGCTAGCCCGGCGTTGCCCAAAGAAAGGCAGTTCCGTTACAATATGGCGCCCAAATCTAAAAAAATAAAAGAATATCCCGCTACGACGTCTCGAAAGGCCACGTCCTAGGTCATCCAGCCCTCGCAATCGGTGGCTTGCGAGGCCTATGTTACGGTCTGCAACTGCACCGAGGACCGGGGACTGGTGACCAAGGCGTATATTCGTTGTTTTTATTTTTAATTAGTTTCCCAGTCAGGACGGGAGGCTTCGTCCGCAAAAAGATGGACAATTGCTCCCGGGCACAGTTCACAGAGGGTGCTGCGGTGGCAGGGTGGTGGCATCCGGGCGTGGGAACGACGGATTCGCATCCCTTAGCCACAGACCGTGCATAAAGCACGAGTCAAGAACCACTGTGATATAAACTGTGATATATAGTAGATAGGGAAACAAGTGTTTATTTATATTAACGTAAAGTTTGGTTGTTTTCAATGTAAATGTTAATGTTAGAGTAAATGTTGTACAGATCCTTGGGTTTTCCTGGTGGATGAGGCTTCCTGGGATCAGTTTGTTGGTGAAGTCGCGACCCGCAGGTCTCACTGCGCGCTGCGCGACCACCGCAATCTGAGCCTTGAAGTCCCAGGCATCAAGGAAAATCCTACTGGATACTGCTGAAAGCCGATGTCCTTAACTGGCGACTTTCAGCACCGCTGAAAGTTGGCCCAGTTGACGAGCGGCCGGAGTCGAAACTACTGGGACGAATTGATGACGCGGGAATCTGGCACGGAGCCACCGGCGGTTGATCGGCTCCATCTCCCCTGAAATTTAGAAAGGAAAAGAAAAGTTAGTGAAATTTTTTGGTTGAGTACGCAGGTAGAAGAAGATTTATTTATCTATTTATTCGTATATTTATTTCTCCATTTATTTATTTATTTATTGATTTATTTATTGCGTTATTTAATTACAATTGTTGCATGTGCATTTATTAATGTTAGGTTATTTATTGACGCCGATCCAAATCCCGGGAGTTGCCATCTAACACCCGTGCTCCACCGAAACAAGAAATACCAGATCTTGTAGCGTATCCAACACTCGGACTTGAAGTGTGGTAATGAGCTTGTGGATGTTTTATTCTGTTGAGGAAGTACAAACTTAGAATTAACCTCAACCTATTTCCCTTTTACGTACCGCAGTATCTCCTCCCTTCTCTGCTGGGATCGCAGATCGGAATAACCGTGGCGCCGAACTTAACATAGCTTTTCGGCCATAAACAGTGTGGCCAATTACAAACATAGTTCAAATACCGAGTACATACTTAACGAAGGTTCGCCTTAGTGGCGCGTAATTCAAACTTGACTGACTATCGATATTCTAGCGGGTTAGCTTATCCGTTCCGCGACATTTATGTTTACATATTTATTTATTTTGTGAATAAAGTCGGTAGCGGTTAGGAATTAAAGAATTGGATTATGGACAGGGACAGGGGAAATAATTACCAGCTCAGGTCGAAAAGTCCTTCAGCCCAGGAAGAGGAGTTGTGGTCCACAGATGGGGAGGGTGCTGTCGGGCACGCGCCGCCGCGGGCCTCTATGGGGTTGCCGAGGACACCCCCTTCTCGGCGACAAGACCCACAGCTGGAGGAGCCGGAAGACCAAGCAAAGACTAAATTGCTAGACTTCGAGGCGATCGGGGCCACAGCTGACCATCTGATGGGAATGGATCCAGCTCAGCGGGCAGTACATTTTCAAGATCCTCCCGTAGATTCCACAGCCAAGTCGGCGGTGAACCTCGCCCTGGCTCAGGCGGCGGAAACATACCGCAAGACCCAAGAAGAGGGGATCAGCCAGAGCTTGCGGGACGAGATGCGGGCCGGGTTTCTGGAAATGATGAAGCTGATTAATGAAGTTTTGAGACCCGCCACAAAGCAGCAGCACTTACCTGGAGGGATCGAGAGTCAACACCAGCAGTCGACAGCAACAGGACAACAACAGCGCCCACAGCAGCCACCACCTCCGTTAGGACGAGCGAGGGAGCCCGTGCACGACGCCCGCGGAGCGGTACCCAGGCATGGACAGACGTCCGTCGGTCATGCAACGAGGCCTACGCCACGAGTTCCGCCGAAGCCGCCCAGGAGGGCGCCAGATCCAGCCGAGTTCTACTCATTCAGCCCCGACGGTTCCACCGAGGTTGAGGAGACGCGTCGGGATGACAGCGTTGGTCGGAACTGGCGTGTCGAGGACCGCCGCGCCGGCGGATTCCGTGACGAACGGACGTACGCCAACTGGGATGCAGGAGTCAGTCCCCAGGTTACAAGGGTGGATAGGTGGAACGTCTCGTTCAGCGGTGAGGACGAGCGGAACCACATCGAATGCTTCCTGTTTCGCTTGGAGTACCTCCAGAGGCAATCGCGTTGCTCATGGGCCGAGGTAATGAGAAACTTCCACACGCCGCTAACAGGTAGGGCCCTGGAGTGGTTTTGGATCCACGTGCAGCAGCACCGACTGGACAGATCGGTTCCAGAGCCATGAGACGGAGCATCAGCGGATGCATCAGCTACTGCAGCGGGAGCAGCTATCAGGGGAGAGCGTAGACGATTATATGCATGCGATGCAAACCCTTGCTTCTCGCCTGAGGAAGCCGATGCCGGAGCGTCACCTGGTTAAGGTGATGAAAAAAGGGTTAAGAGAAGGGATCGCTCGCTTCATGTATGCGATGGAGCTACTCACTGTGGAGGAGCTGCGGCAGGAGAGCCTCGAGGTGGAGCGTACCTTCGGACGCAGAGCTCGGGCCCAATTGCCACCACCAACGCGCTACCAAGGAGCGGAACGGAACCGAGTCAGCGAGGCGTTTGCTCCAGAGCCAGAGGAGGATGAAGATAAGCAACCACTGCAAGTGCAGGAAATCCGGGAGCGGCCTCGAAATCCTTTCCGGGCTGGCTGCTGGAATTGTGGAGCCATGGACCACGGTTTTCGGGATTGCGGGCAGGAACTGAAAAAGGTTTTTTGTTTCCGTTGCGGAAAGGCCAACACCGTCGCTCCGAAGTGCCCGAATTGTATGGGAAACGGACGGCGGGGCGATCCCAGAGCGGAAGGGGCTTGCCCAACGCGGAATTCCGTGCAGTAGGAGACCCTAAAAATAACAAGATAGACGTTAAGGATAATTCTAAAAATAATTTAAGATACTTACCCTATGAAGAGCGCATGCGACGGTATTTAGAGGTCAGGAACCGTATATTCGAGGAGAATCAGCTGAGCGGGATGCGTGAGGTCTCCCGGACGGTTCGAAAGGCACGAGATCAGTTCCGGAAACGCCAGCGGAAGCGCCGAGAAGTCGTCGCGGCCGTCAAGCGGGGCGGCACCCAGGATCCCAGAGCGTTCCGAGTAAAGATTTCAGGTCAGCAGCTGACTGGGTTGTTGGACACCGGAGCGAGCGTCAGTCTGCTCGGAAAAGGCTGCAGGGAACTGGTGGACGCGATGGGTGTGCCGGTGCAGAGGTACTTCTCGGTGGTGCGAACTGCCGCTGGAGAGGATCGATCGATCATCGGCCGGATCGAGGTACCTGTGGAGTATGAAGGAAGGGTAGAAAACATTCATTTCTATCTGTGCCCTTATCTGGAACAAACGGCATACCTCGGCGTCGACTTCTGGCGGGCGTTTGACCTGGCTCCGGCCGTAGTTGGAGATATCCCGGTTCAAGGGGTGAAGAAAGCCGAAGAAGTTCACGCCAGGGAGATGGAGCACTACGCCGACCAGGAAGATGACGACGAGGAAAAGACAGACCCCGAATCCTGGACATTATCTGAAGCCGAGAACCGAGAGCTAGAGGAAATCAAGCAGAGGTTCCTCACCTTCGAAAAGGATGGTTTGGGAACGACTGTCCTGGAGAAACACTCCATAGAGCTGGTGGAAGGTGCCAAAATTTTCAAAGACCGACCCTACCCTCATGTCACCAGCCAAGCAAAAAGTGGTCGAGGACGAAGTCGACAAGATGCTAACCCTGGGAGTCATCGAGGAGAGCAAGAGCCCTTGGAGCAACCGGACGACGGTGGTGTCGAAGCCTGGAAAGGATAGATTCTGTTTAGACGCCAGGAAACTAAATGACGTGACCGTCAAGGATGCTTACCCCTTGCCTAGTATCGATGGAATCCTGTCCAGAATCGATCAAACGCATTTCATCTCCAGCGTGGATTCGAAATTTTGCGTTCTGGCAGTTCGAACTGGACGAGAAGAGCAAGGAGTTGACGGCGTTCACAGTTCCTGGTCGGCCCCTCTACCAATTCAGGGTGATGCCTTTCGGGCTCTGTAATGCGGCACAGAGGCTGGTGAGACTCATGGATCGAGTAATCCCAGCCGAGATCCGATCCAACGTATTTGTATACTTGGACGATCTGCTCATTCTGGCCCCGGACATCGAGACGCACTTCCGATACCTACGACGGGTCGCCGAATGCCTAAGAGAAGCGGGATTAACTATCGGCATGAATAAATCGAAATTCTGCTTCAAGTCTTTGACTTACTTGGGTTTCGTCGTGGGTGGAGGTCGTCTGAGCATGGATCCCGGTAGAGTGGCGGCAATCAGGAGGATGCCGGAGCCGCGTCGTCGCCGCCGCAAGCCAAGTCCGCCGGCCCACGCAACCAACAACCGTCGCCGCTGCCGCAACCAACAACCACCGGCCAGAGTGACCGGCGCAGCCAAGTCCGCCGGCCGGAGCCAACTTCGGAGGCGTCGCCACCGCCGCAGTCCAAAGAAGACCCCAGATCCGGTGAGTCCGTTCCGCATGGGACGATACCAAGGGCGAATTGCGCATTAATTTCTGCCCAGGCAGCTGCCGTCGACCTGCGGGCAGCCCTTACCACCCGGCGCCAAACCAGGGCGAGCTGGGATATATAAAAGAAGAAAAAAAATAAATTTAGGTTGTTAGGTGTAAGACATTAGTGTTATTGTTAGTCAGTGTTAGATTTGAGGTATTAGTGTGTTTGTCTCGCCCTCCGGATTGATCGTATCCTGGGTCCGGGATTGGTGCAACCCATGCGCTGCGACCAATAGGGGAACGGGGAAGAAGCCCTTAGTAAGCCCTCAGTTTTGTTTGAACCCTGACCCTAGGCTATTTCTTATGGAGCTCCAGTAGGGATAGTAGGTGAAAGAGGGAAAATTTCTGGTTAGCCAATCGTGGCCAATTTGTGGCCGAAGAGCTTCTCCTCCGCCAACGTTGTCGGTCCCCAATAAAGGGCAGCCTTGGTGCAAGCGCATCCCTGGCTGAGGCCACGTTCTCGCCGTGGACGAGTTGGCGCCTAAACCATATTTGTAAATCTGTTAGACGTAAGATGCCAAAAACTTATAATTAATAGCCAGTAAAAGTTAAGAAAATGAAAATGCAGTATGTTTACCTGGGGGGAGATGGGCCAGTCGCTAGGCCGCCTGGAGTAAGCTCCGGCATGCCGGAGATGGGTGATGCCCCGAAATGTGGAGGAGGTCGGACCCAGCCCTGGGCACCCTGAGCTAGCCCGGCGTTGCCCAAAGAAAGGCAGTTCCGTTACAATTTATTAATATTTTTTTTTTAATAATTTTTGTCATATAATCTATTATTTCTTAGTCAATGGAATTAAATAGTTGCAAATACATATATTATTATGAATTTAAATGATCTTTATACCCTTGCAGGGTATTATAATTTCAGGTAGAAGTTTGCAACGCAGTGAAGGAGGCACCTCCGACTATATATAGTATATATATTCTGGATCAGGATCAACAGCCGAGTCGATCTAGCCATGTCCAATTTGAAATTGCACCGCAAAGTCAACCTTTAAGGCAGACCGTGGTGTTCGCTTGCAACAGCTGACTTCAACAGCTGTTATTTTAACATTGAACTGTTAAGTTAATATTTGAGGTATGTAACATAGCAGTTTGATCTCATCTTAACATCATTGAAACATATTTCCATACTCGCGAAAAATGAGTTTTGGCCACGAAAACGGGTCAAATTCCACATAGTGCAGTGCACTAAAGGAATATTGGATCTAGTATTTCTACTTGGTACATGGAAATTGAGCTGACTCAAGAAGTCAGCACTTTCCACGTCATCATGAATGAGGTAATATATGAAGGTAATGCCAAGCATGGTTCTGCAGTTGGATGGTAAGTTAATTAGGAGGAGTCTATTAATGTAAGATGGTAATCTTTGGTTTGCATCCCAATTTAAACCGCATAGAGCGACAAGTAAAAAGTTCTTTTGAACCGACTCGATGCGTTTTCAATGGACGCCTTACTGAGGGCTCCAAACGCAGAACGCATACAGAACTAAAGAAGTATATAAGGACTTAGTGACATCGGGGTCATTGAATTCCTTCGACCACCGTTTAATAAATCCAAGCACACCCCTAGCTCTATTCACCATTGACGAAATATGATCAATAAAGTCTAGTTTTGGGGCCAGAATTAATACTTTTTTTTTGGTCGGGATTGGAAGACGTAGAAGGCGCAGTGGTATGATCAGGCCTGGGAAAAGTTATTCATGGAGGCCGCTTTTTTTTTTCTTCGCTTCGAACTCCTTAACAACAACGTACTCTGGCCAGAAGTTGGTAGAGCAAATAGTTAAAGAGCTCGTTAGGGACATTTATTTTGAAAGATAAAATATCCCTAGCGTACGAAAATGTAAACTTTTCCATCTTAATCGTAATTTTATCTGCTCTGGTTTTGCCTTCGGTAAAGGTAAAAACAACTTCTGATGTTCGATCAGGGGAGAGCCGCGAAACAAAAATATGTCTCGTCGGTGGAACCGTTATAAGGCCTTTTGGCAAGGCAGATTAGGAATCTTGTTCACTTGTTCATTTTCGAAAATAAATAATCGATGTCACACACGCGGGAACTCAATTTATGTTGTTTTTATAAAAAAAAAAGTTTTGTTTTTTTGCCAATCTTTTAAACAAAAAGAAATTTAGCTTTGACATTTGCTCTCTAATACCAAACAGAAAATACAAAGAGTCAGTATAACTATTTAATATTGTAAAATCAAACAAAATACATTATTTAGGTAATTGATTGCATAATTTATTAAAATTTAATGCATTACAATTTCTCATCATGCTTCGCTAAAATCAGAGCTTAAACTGATTTCTTGCAAATGTAACTTCTGTTTTTGTCCAGTGCGAATGCAGTACATATTAGTGAATATCTTAAAAAAGAACAAGGGAACTTAACACCAATTATAGTGCTAACCAAGAGCTATACGTCTCAAATTTTGTAAAATTAAAATAAAGTCTTGGCACATGATTTTTTTTTAGTTTGAATGCGTAAGAATGCAGCATTCGACATCAGAGAATAACCCATATGTATTTAATAATTCAAATATGTAAAATACATACATATTTATATATTCTGTATGTACATATGTATTATGTAAATAACCCATTTGTAGTATTTGATTTAATAATAATATATGTATCAAAACTATCAAACACATCGATATGCACATGTGTAAATTAGATGTTAACGTGTAGGTCAAAACGTAGGTATTTATTAGCATTTTTAAGTTAAAAAAGTCTTCTACATTTAAATATCTTAAGAATTAAATCAGGAGAACCGATTTTAAGGTCTTGTGGACTGAAAGTTCTGAAGGAGGGAGAGAGCTTTCGAAAGCGAGAAAAACATTACATTTTACAGTTTACTCTCTCAGTAGTATATATTTTTAGGACCAGTTTGGATCACATTTTCATATAGCTGTTATTGAATCTATCTGGAAACATATTTATGAATTTTCGTCATGGAAATATAAGAAGATTATTATTGCTGCAGAAGAACAAAAAATGCATCACCCCATGGCTACACGCTATATACACAGCTTAAGAAAGGGTTATATCCCGATCCAATGGAGGACCCCTAGAATTCTCTTCATGCCCAAAGCAGGAAAAAGCAGCTACGTTAGTCCCAAGGATTTAGGTCCGATAAGCCTCACCTCATTCTTACCCAAGACGCTAAAAAATCTGCTTGTCATACACATAAGAAACGATGTGGGTAGACTACTGTCAACCAGCATGTCTACACAAAAGGGATTCAGTGGTAACGGCACTACATTCGTTAGAAGCCACTATTGAGAGATCCCTACACAATAAGAAATACGCGTAGTGTTTGTAGACCTATCTGGGGCATTCAACAACATAAGCACAGACCGCCTATTAACAACAGCACCCCGCTATCAACTTCTGAATAAGATATCTACTAAGTTGCATGTGGGTACAATCAGATTGGGGTACAGCTTCCATGGTGAAGGGGATCGATGCGGTCCAGGATCCTTGTGGTGCGCCCTTTTCAATTGCTTCCCCCGTCCTTTTTTTTAAGTGAGGGGTCGTGGGAACGTTCACGTGCGCTCCAGGATCACTCGGGATCGCTCCCTCCCTTTCGCACTCGTATCCACATCCTGGTCGGGGCGCTTGAACACTTGTTCACAAGTGTCCTTCCTCGGCCAAAGTCCTGAAATCCTGTCGACGTGTGAACATATGTGTTTCGAGAAGCATATTCTCGTTGACGCGTTCAAGTTTCTGTTATGCTGTGAGTCCTGCGCATTGCATTTGGAGTCGTATGTCCACCGGATACTCCTTGAATGGCTTATTGATCCGTTCCAAGAATTCTCGGGGCACCTCGGTCCAGGTCTTGCATTGGAGATCGGTGGTACGGAACCAGTTCTCCGCTCACCCTGATAGCAAAACGATGAGTGCGTGGGACAGGTCCGTTAGGTATCCGTCCGTTCCTCATGGTACTTTATGAAAGGTGCTGTAAAACACATGTCCACACTTGGTGACCTTGTCCACCAAAAGAGGGCAGGTGTTGGTGTCCAGCTGTGTGGTTGTTCGTGTGTTACCTTCCGCCTTCGTAGCCGAAGGTGAGGTACTTCGTGGAATCCGCACAGGCTTCCGGCGGTTCAGGATCGTCCCGTCAACCGGATACCGACGCCTGTCCCACCGGCGGCCATGTGCGGCTCAGCTTCGGATTACGCCTCGTCAACCGGCGGCGTGTTTCTCGGCCAGGGGGGACTCGTTCCTGGCACCCGGCACCGGGGCCGGCCCAACCTCAACCCGACCAAGGCGCTGCCCACGTCTCCGACCCCGTCACCCGGGTATTGGAGCCCCAGGACTCGCCTAGGGGAAGGACACCTCCGAACATAGGCATAGCGTCACTCGTGTGCCACCCACTACGCCCGGAAGGGAATACTGATAGGTTGCGACCACGTCATAGTTCCACCGAATGGCAGACGCACTTAATTAAAATGGACGGCGCAGACTTTTTAAGCTCAACGTATACACTTTTTTTTTTTACCCGCCATGACATTTGCGTTGTCCGTGCCAATTCTAATCAAGTTTTTGATAGGAATCTTGCGTTTGTTAAGTTCTTCTAGTACGCAATTAGCAATGGTGATTGCGTCCCCACTTTCAAAAGGAATCAACGACAAAAAAGTATTACTGGGGCACCCAGGTATCTAGTTCTTGTCTAGATTTAAGAAAAATCACTCTAAAAAATAATCTCCCTTGAACCAAGAAAATTTTTCTAAAATTAAGAAAGGCTAGATCGCCCTATCTGACGCGGGGGTGGAGTTCTTATAGCGGTGGACTCCTCACTCACGTCAGAATTATTAACCTTCGAGAAATGCAACGATGTTGAATTCCGCTGTGTGAAGCTATCTATCAAAGGTAGATCCATTTTTATTACCTTTTTCTACATACCTCCATTGTCGGAACTTCCTATTCATTGGAATCACCTTTCCGTTATTCAGATGGTTTCCAGTAGACTTTTGGATAGAGACCAGTTAGTAGTCCAAGGAGATTTTAATATTCCTGGTGCTATTTTGATGCTCAAATAATTCCAACAATACTTTCCATACACCTATACAACATGACTTTATCGCTGGCTTGTTCAACATCTCGCTGTCTTAAGTTAGCCATGTGCGAAGTTCCTTACAGCGCTTGCTCGATCTTTGCTTCGTCTCTGATCATGCGAGAATCAGTTTAGCAAGGATGGATAGTGTGACTCTTGGTATTGGGTGTGACGTACAGAATATGTTTACTAAAGAGTTAAGCCGATTTAAGAATAAAAAATCTAGACTGTATGCTAAATTTAAATTCACCGGTTTTCAATCTGCCCTTTCATCTTATTTATCAGGTCGATTTTTTCACACAATTTATCGAACTTATCGAACTCTTCGAATTTTCACTAGAATTATTCCTACGACATACCCAAATCAAACTTAATTTTCTGTCCTAGCCTAAACGAAAGGTCTCTGCTTTTAGATCTTCATCGTGTCAAGCCAGTTTATTCGTCAGGTCCCGACAGAATTCCTGGCTGTGTGCTCAGGTATTGTGCCGACGCCTTGTGCTATCTCCTTCTTAAATTGTTCATCTTATCCTTAGAAATCTCCCAATTTCCCATCATTTGGAAGGAATCGTTTATTATACCTCTCCACAAAAAAGGTAAAAAATTGGTTGGCAGCAATTATATAGGAATCTCTAAGTTGCCGACCATCCCTAAACTATTTGAAAATATTATCACCCCTCTCTTCCTATATAAAAATAATAATTTTATAGACAGATGTTATCTATACTGATTTCAGTAAAGCATTTCACTGTTAACCATTCTCTCCTCGTAAGTTTTGGTTGGCCAAGTGATCTTCTTAATTGGATCTCAAGTTATCTGTATGGCAGGACGCAAAAGGTCCTCTTTAAGAATAGTTTAGCTAATGTTCTAAGGCGTCCCGCAAGGAAGCCATTTGGGACCCTTATTGTTTACATTATTTATAAATGACCTGCCCAAAGTCTTGACTAACTCCAGAGTACTTATGTACGCGGATGACGTCAAGCTTTGCGTGCAATACAATGACGTTGCCTGCCAGTCGGATTTACAAACAGATCTTAATAATTTTCAACCTTGGTGCCGTGTAAACTTATTCAACTTAAATGGCTCGAAATGCAATCTAATGACATTCTCTCGTGTCGTTCCTAATCTTGCTACTTACACGCTAAACTGCTGCTCTTTGGAAAAAATTAATTCTGTTGATGATTTGGGCGTCCGCTTGGACCCAAAACTTGACTTTATTGATCATATTTCGTGTATGGTGAACAGAGCCAGGGGTGTGCTTGGATTTATTAAACGTTGGTCGAAGGAATTCAATGACCCCTATGTTACTAAATCCTTATATACTTCTTTAGTTCGTCCTATCCCAGAATATGGATGCTGCGTTTGGAGCCCTCAGTACGGCGTCCATAGTAAACGCATTGAGTCGGTTCAAAAGAACTTTTTACTTTTCGCTCTACGCGGTTTAAATTTAAATTTTCATTAAATTTAGTATTTTTCTTAACATGGTTCCATGGTCTGGTTCAGCGAGTGGTTCTCTGCTGGTTCCATTTTCATAGTTCGCGCCTTGGATATTTGCCCAAATACACCACCACTGTTATTCGATTTTCTCGAAATCCGACGGTAAAAAACAATTGAAATTTTTACAAAATTTTCCTTAATCTTCCCCTAGTAAGCCTATATACCGTGCATATGCGCACGCTTTCGTAAATCGAAGTTATTTTTGAAAATTCACAGATACATGAAGCACCTAAAAAAAGCGATAAAATAAAAATTGAAAAAATAAGAAGCAAAATTTTTGGTAAACAGAAATGACAACACGAATGACGATCGCAAAAGAAACATCACAAAAACAAACGAACAGCAGACTGCGTCGAAAATTTGACCTTGAAAACGGTAAGAGAGCTTGAGATTATTAATTATTGTATACAAATCAGCAATATCAGCAGCTACATTTAACATTTTTATTACCTTAAAACATTGACAAATACCCTGATAACACTTATAAAGGGGGGATCGGGGGGGCAACATATCTAAAAATCTACTTAAACAGAGAAAATGACGATTACAATTCACTGAAAATTAGTATTCATTAAACAATAACAAATAACAAATAATTCAAATTAATTTCAGTAAAAGAACTTATTAAAGTAAATACCTTCAACTTCAATATCCATTTTAAATAATTAAATTTGGTTAATTTTTGCGAACGTCCGACCACTTTGAACTTCACTTTTGTTTTGACGAAAAGCTCACTAAACGTAGCTGCAGCAGCAAAATTGAAGACGTGTTCACACTTTGCATTCTATTTTTAGAATGTCCCGTTAGATTTCCGGAAAAAACTAGCTTGCAATGACAAAATGTGGACATTTTTGAGACAAATTCTTTACATTTTAAATAATTATTTTCAAGTCGATTTTCCGATTTATGGCCTACGGGCGCAACCACTGTAATTCCACTGTTTTCCATATAATTCCACTGTTTTTAATATATTTCCGCTTATTTCCACAAATTCCACTGTTTACCATATGTATTTAAGAGGAATTTAACCATTTAACCTTTAGCCAGATAAAATGCATATATTAAGCCTAACTCTTTCAAAATTAAAAACGTAAATAAAAAGAACCTACCCCGCTTATTACATGCTGATTTTTACTGCTGACAGGTCTATGTATTTCAGTCTTTTTTTCATTAAAGTTTCATCAACCGAGAGCAAATAAGAGCGCGAGAGAGTCGGGCTTGGCACCATTGCCGCCTGGGAGCGACGTCTTGGTACAAGTCGCAGTCGGCACGTTGATGACAGTGGCCTATTGATGACTTGGGGTACTGCAAGGCATCTATTCTCCATGACGCTATGTAATTGTTTATATGAGCAAACATCTCTATTTTATTCTGACGGTGTATGTTTTGCCTATATGAATGTTCTGACATCACATCTGTTTACCACGACGCTATGCTATTTTATATGTGTCGGCATCATCTCATGCTAATTAAAAAAAATTTGAACATACGATGTAATTAACCATCAACAATATGTTTTTATAATCTAAGCATTTTTAAACTTTTTTCCAAGACTGATATTTTACAAACAAAACTAAACAACGCTATCGATGGCCGCAATTTCAATTGAAAACAAGTAACAGTGACGAAATTGAAAGATGTACAAATCCGCAAAAATAAATAAGGTACAATTTTATCCGTTAATAGTATGGCTCATGGCTCATGGCTCATTTACTGCTTCCGCGCAGTCTTCCTGAAATTGCTCGGTTTCTTGTCTAGTGACAAAAAACCATACCTTTAACTTGGGAAAGTTCAAGAATACAATAGTACGTTTAGAGCCGCGGAGGACATAAAAAAGTCCCAAGAGACACTCTTTAAGGAATTACTAGACGCGTACCACTTATCATGCCCCATATTAAGAACGAGCAAAAAGGACCAAGATACCATACTGGATCTTTCGCTCCGATGCAATAACCTCAGGAAATTCTTCAAATAGAAGCAACCTACCATAAACTTGTTCTTACTAAAGACGCTCGAAAAAATGCTGGACCAATATATCAGAAATTATGTGGAAGACCACTGTCGATCAACCAGCATACCTACAAAAAAAAAAGGAAATCGGCGGAGACGACGTTCGTTGGTAGCCACCATTGCGCAGATTAAATAATGGACCGCCTTGAAGCGATCAACACGCACCCCGTCATTAAATTCTGGATAAAAAATCTGAAGGAACGCATACCCCTAATCTAGTTTCCGTTGACCTAATCAAAAGATTCGATAGGAAGGTCCCAAAGATAACAGTTTATGCTGACGAAATAAGCTTAATAAGCACGGTAGTCTGTTTATCGACGCTCAGCTCGTTTATGTCTTAGGGAGATATGTGAGTGGTTGGACAAATTAGGACTCAGTATCAACAAGTACAAGACTGACCTCATTTTCTTTACCAAGAGATACAGAGTGCAATACAACTAGGCCGACTCCAAAAACACAAGTTAAATACCTCGAGATTGTATTAGACAAGAGATGCTTAGCTGCACATGGGTTCTTTTGTCCGCTCCTATGCACTGGGTCTATATTGGGGTGGTGCGTCTGACAATGCTGTGTGGAGACTTATTGTGGTGGCAAGCCATGGAAAAGAAGATTTTTAAGAGGCTTATGGAGAGAACCCAGCGCCTGGCACTAAGGTTAACCCTGACAAAAGCACTCGAAACCATAATCGGAATTAACTCCCTAGATATTCACGATATTCACGAAAGGCTGAGCAACGCATGGTTGCATCAGGAAATAAGTAGCTACAAGGATGAGGCACAGTTCAATTTGTCAAGACATCTGCTGCACTGCCTACATGATTCCCAGATGATAAAACAACAATATTTATGTGACCCGAAGACTCGGGCATCGATGGCAGCAAGGCTGGCGATTGACAGAACAGAAAATCTTCTCGTCTCCCTAAGATCGCTCCGAACGAGTTGGAAAAATGGGCAGACACATGAGCACAATCATTTCCAAAGAGCGCATTCATTAATTGAGCCACTACGTGCTGCGGTTACCACGTTATGACTGCAGAATGTCAGTGGCTGCGACCCATGTAGTCAAGCTTGGCATCACCGACAATGAGAACTGTAGAAAGTGCGATGAATCCGAGCCAACTAAAACCTTGGAACATCTTATCTGTCGTCTTCCGACACTAATGCAAGCAAGAACAAGGTACTTACGTGCCCAGCACTGGCATCACTACCAGATGCCCCCGAGAGGATACCTGGTTAATTACATGTCTTCGCTAAAAACATCAGATCTTTATTGTCTTTGAAACCGCATAAAATCTCCAGGTCCATCTAAATAACATCCGGAATACTAAGGGCCATACGAGCCTCTGCGTTACTCCCCACAAACCACAAGCGTTTGCCGTCTGCCCAAAATATTGCTGATATTATTTTCAGATGCAGTTGATCCTGGAAATTTGTAAATTGTAAATTTGTCACAACACGGACCGGAATTTCTGAAGAAACCAGGACAAGGATCATGGACCAAGAAACACATATAAATTTAACAATGTTTGCGATAATTACTCGATTCATACTGACAAGCCGTTCAAAGAATCAGCGTTTTATTTCTTTAATGAACCTTTCTTCAGTGTCAGATAATGAGGAACCTCAAATCCAAAGTTCCTATGCCGATTACATTATAGGTCATATTAGCCTCGCACGGAAATGCGATTAAAAAAAATAAAGCTGATAAAACCAAGAAAATATTTAATCGAGCAACTATGGTCTTAATATATTCAATGAATAAATGAATAAATCCATTTTCATAGTTCGCGCCTTGGATATTTGCCCAAATACACCACCACTGTTATTCGATTTTCTCGAAATCCGACGGTAAAAAACAATTGAAATTTTTACAAAATTTTCCTTAATCTTCCCCTAGTAAGCCTATATACCGTGCATATGCGCACGCTTTCGTAAATCGAAGTTATTTTTGAAAATTCACAGATACATGAAGCACCTAAAAAAAGCGATAAAATAAAAATTGAAAAAATAAGAAGCAAAATTTTTGGTAAACAGAAATGACAACACGAATGACGATCGCAAAAGAAACATCACAAAAACAAACGAACAGCAGACTGCGTCGAAAATTTGACCTTGAAAACGGTAAGAGAGCTTGAGATTATTAATTATTGTATACAAATCAGCAATATCAGCAGCTACATTTAACATTTTTATTACCTTAAAACATTGACAAATACCCTGATAACACTTATAAAGGGGGGATCGGGGGGGCAACATATCTAAAAATCTACTTAAACAGAGAAAATGACGATTACAATTCACTGAAAATTAGTATTCATTAAACAATAACAAATAACAAATAATTCAAATTAATTTCAGTAAAAGAACTTATTAAAGTAAATACCTTCAACTTCAATATCCATTTTAAATAATTAAATTTGGTTAATTTTTGCGAACGTCCGACCACTTTGAACTTCACTTTTGTTTTGACGAAAAGCTCACTAAACGTAGCTGCAGCAGCAAAATTGAAGACGTGTTCACACTTTGCATTCTATTTTTAGAATGTCCCGTTAGATTTCCGGAAAAAACTAGCTTGCAATGACAAAATGTGGACATTTTTGAGACAAATTCTTTACATTTTAAATAATTATTTTCAAGTCGATTTTCCGATTTATGGCCTACGGGCGCAACCACTGTAATTCCACTGTTTTCCATATAATTCCACTGTTTTTAATATATTTCCGCTTATTTCCACAAATTCCACTGTTTACCATATGTATTTAAGAGGAATTTAACCATTTAACCTTTAGCCAGATAAAATGCATATATTACTCCTAACTCTTTCAAAATTAAAAACGTAAATAAAAAGAACCTACCCCGCTTATTACATGCTGATTTTTACTGCTGACAGGTCTATGTATTTCAGTCTTTTTTTCATTAAAGTTTCATCAACCGAGAGCAAATAAGAGCGCGAGAGAGTCGGGCTTGGCACCATTGCCGCCTGGGAGCGACGTCTTGGTACAAGTCGCAGTCGGCACGTTGATGACAGTGGCCTATTGATGACTTGGGGTACTGCAAGGCATCTATTCTCCATGACGCTATGTAATTGTTTATATGAGCAAACATCTCTATTTTATTCTGACGGTGTATGTTTTGCCTATATGAATGTTCTGACATCACATCTGTTTACCACGACGCTATGCTATTTTATATGTGTCGGCATCATCTCATGCTAATTAAAAAAAATTTGAACATACGATGTAATTAACCATCAACAATATGTTTTTATAATCTAAGCATTTTTAAACTTTTTTCCAAGACTGATATTTTACAAACAAAACTAAACAACGCTATCGATGGCCGCAATTTCAATTGAAAACAAGTAACAGTGACGAAATTGAAAGATGTACAAATCCGCAAAAATAAATAAGGTACAATTTTATCCGTTAATAGTATGGCTCATGGCTCATGGCTCATTTACTGCTTCCGCGCAGTCTTCCTGAAATTGCTCGGTTTCTTGTCTAGTGACAAAAAACCATACCTTTAACTTGGGAAAGTTCAAGAATACAATAGTACGTTTAGAGCCGCGGAGGACATAAAAAAGTCCCAAGAGACACTCTTTAAGGAATTACTAGACGCGTACCACTTATCATGCCCCATATTAAGAACGAGCAAAAAGGACCAAGATACCATACTGGATCTTTCGCTCCGATGCAATAACCTCAGGAAATTCTTCAAATAGAAGCAACCTACCATAAACTTGTTCTTACTAAAGACGCTCGAAAAAATGCTGGACCAATATATCAGAAATTATGTGGAAGACCACTGTCGATCAACCAGCATACCTACAAAAAAAAAAAGGAAATCGGCGGAGACGACGTTCGTTGGTAGCCACCATTGCGCAGATTAAATAATGGACCGCCTTGAAGCGATCAACACGCACCCCGTCATTAAATTCTGGATAAAAAATCTGAAGGAACGCATACCCCTAATCTAGTTTCCGTTGACCTAATCAAAAGATTCGATAGGAAGGTCCCAAAGATAACAGTTTATGCTGACGAAATAAGCTTAATAAGCACGGTAGTCTGTTTATCGACGCTCAGCTCGTTTATGTCTTAGGGAGATATGTGAGTGGTTGGACAAATTAGGACTCAGTATCAACAAGTACAAGACTGACCTCATTTTCTTTACCAAGAGATACAGAGTGCAATACAACTAGGCCGACTCCAAAAACACAAGTTAAATACCTCGAGATTGTATTAGACAAGAGATGCTTAGCTGCACATGGGTTCTTTTGTCCGCTCCTATGCACTGGGTCTATATTGGGGTGGTGCGTCTGACAATGCTGTGTGGAGACTTATTGTGGTGGCAAGCCATGGAAAAGAAGATTTTTAAGAGGCTTATGGAGAGAACCCAGCGCCTGGCACTAAGGTTAACCCTGACAAAAGCACTCGAAACCATAATCGGAATTAACTCCCTAGATATTCACGATATTCACGAAAGGCTGAGCAACGCATGGTTGCATCAGGAAATAAGTAGCTACAAGGATGAGGCACAGTTCAATTTGTCAAGACATCTGCTGCACTGCCTACATGATTCCCAGATGATAAAACAACAATATTTATGTGACCCGAAGACTCGGGCATCGATGGCAGCAAGGCTGGCGATTGACAGAACAGAAAATCTTCTCGTCTCCCTAAGATCGCTCCGAACGAGTTGGAAAAATGGGCAGACACATGAGCACAATCATTTCCAAAGAGCGCATTCATTAATTGAGCCACTACGTGCTGCGGTTACCACGTTATGACTGCAGAATGTCAGTGGCTGCGACCCATGTAGTCAAGCTTGGCATCACCGACAATGAGAACTGTAGAAAGTGCGATGAATCCGAGCCAACTAAAACCTTGGAACATCTTATCTGTCGTCTTCCGACACTAATGCAAGCAAGAACAAGGTACTTACGTGCCCAGCACTGGCATCACTACCAGATGCCCCCGAGAGGATACCTGGTTAATTACATGTCTTCGCTAAAAACATCAGATCTTTATTGTCTTTGAAACCGCATAAAATCTCCAGGTCCATCTAAATAACATCCGGAATACTAAGGGCCATACGAGCCTCTGCGTTACTCCCCACAAACCACAAGCGTTTGCCGTCTGCCCAAAATATTGCTGATATTATTTTCAGATGCAGTTGATCCTGGAAATTTGTAAATTGTAAATTTGTCACAACACGGACCGGAATTTCTGAAGAAACCAGGACAAGGATCATGGACCAAGAAACACATATAAATTTAACAATGTTTGCGATAATTACTCGATTCATACTGACAAGCCGTTCAAAGAATCAGCGTTTTATTTCTTTAATGAACCTTTCTTCAGTGTCAGATAATGAGGAACCTCAAATCCAAAGTTCCTATGCCGATTACATTATAGGTCATATTAGCCTCGCACGGAAATGCGATTAAAAAAAATAAAGCTGATAAAACCAAGAAAATATTTAATCGAGCAACTATGGTCTTAATATATTCAATGAATAAAAATATTGGTTTAAATAATTTTATTTATGTTACAGAAACTTTTTTTATTCATATGTGCATGTAAAGGGTATATACAAACTCTGTTCATACATCTATATCAATACAACATCACAGCATTCTTTAGCAACTTAATCTTAAATTTTATTGGTGTATGAAAAAATTCTATTGAAGTCCCCTTATAGAGGCTACCAAAATTAACTTAATTAAAAATTTTATGTAAATAGCTACATATAAATTGTTGTTCAGTTTTAATTTATATGTTAGTATATGCTATCTACAGCGGTAGTTGTAGAATTTCCTACTAGTTTGCACAACTACAAGCGTTTTTACCCTCAATGTTATCACAGTACTAAAATTGCTACAATTTTACAATAATATATACTATTTAAAATTTAAAATAAACCCAAAAACAGCGATGTGCTGAACAACCAGTATGTCTAATTTACGATTGAATATAATTTCACCTAGCAAAAATTAAATCTACTCGCTGATGGAGGTATTTAAAGGTCTTTTATTATTGTGGTAATAGATCGATCAGACTGAATGCACTGCACCCAGTCCTTTCTAGGGCTACCACTCTGGGAGCTCTCGCGTGACCTGGAACTCTGGATTGATGAAGGCGAGCTACAAAACCCGCTACTGACAAGACTGGTGGCGAGCTGAAAAGAAAGGAAGGTAAGTAAGTAAATAATTACAATGGAGAGCAGTAAAAAATATATATACAGGGGTGGTCAAAAGCATTTACACAAATTTACAATTATTTTCAAAGCCAAACTTTTTTTAGTTGTTGTTCTTGTTGGCCGATTTCCCTTAAAAAGTAAGCCGAAAATAGGACAATGCTTAAAACAAAAGCAAATATGTCTTTTTATTTTGGATATGTATATATGTAGCTTATGTTACTCAATTCCAGTCAATTTAAAGCCTTACATGATGCCAAAGCAAAATGTTCTAATTATTAATAAAGTAACTTATAAGACAACAATAACAATATTACATTTTTATAGAATTAAATTTAAGATGAAAACAATTAAGGTGTAAATGCTAAGCTCAACATGCATCTATTCTTTTACTTTTAAAATTGTCATTTGAATGGCTATCTTTCGCACTCCTTTTCGGCTTGCTTCGGCATAGATCGCGATAAAGAGAATTTCAGGGAAATCGGTCAACGACAACAAGAATAAGAACTAAAAAAAGTTTGGATGAATGAATATTCGTTTTCTTTCTTTTCTCTTAAGCAAAGCACCTATTTTTAATTCAAGAATACATTATTTTGGTAAACAAAATCGGTTGTATATTGTTTAAGCATATTTTTTTCACATAAAACCTGACAAGAGGTCTAAATGTATACCAGTAGATTTATAAGTAGATTTTTGTATTTTTCTAGCTTTATATTTTGTAGAGTACTGCCCTTTTTTATTTTCGTTGTTTTATTTTCCATCATCCTTTTGAAAGAATTTCTTTAGAAATGCTCGAAAACAACCTATTAGGTCATATCGGGCTATGGCTCACGACTATTTTATATACATAGTTGGCATAAGAAAAATAAAACGTGTTTTAACAAATTCTCATCCATTTGACTCTGTTAACCATTTTCTCCTCGTTAGAAAACTCGATTTAATGGGTTTTCCAATTGATATTCTTAATTGGATCTCAAGTTAACTGAATGGCAGGACGCAAAAAGTCCTCTTTAAGAATAATTTATCTAATGTTCTAAGGGTTACATCTGGCGTCCCGCAAGGAAGCTATTTGGGACCCTTATTGTTTACATTATTTATAAATGACCTGCCCAAAGTCTTGACGTCAGTTGATGACGTCAAGCTTTCTGCAATATAATGACGTTGCCTGCCAGTTGGATTTACAAACAGATCTCAATAATTTTAAAACTTAGTGCCGTGTAAACTTATTAAACTTAAATGGCTCGAAATGCAAGCTAATGACATTCTCCCGTGTCGTTCCTAAGCTTGCTACTTACACGCTGAACTGCTTCTCTTTGGAAAAAATGAATTCTGTTGATGATTTGGGCGTCCGCTTGGACCCAAAACTTGACTTTATTGATCATATTTCGTTTATGGTGAATAGAGCCAGGGGTGTGCTTGGATTTATTAAACGGTGGTCGAAGGAATTCAATGACCCCTATGTTACTAAATCTTTATATACCTATTTAGTTCGTCCTATCTTAGAATATGGAAGCTGCGTTTGGAGCCCTCAGTACGGCGTCCATACCAAACGCATCGAGTCGGTTCAAAAAAACTTTTTACTTTTCGCTCTACGCGGTTTAAAGTGGGATGCAAACCAAAGATTACTTTTCTACTCTAGTAGATTCCTATTAATAAACTTGCCGTCCTTAGCCAATCGTAGAACGATGCTAGGGATAACTTTTATTTTTAACCTTATCCATGGTGATGTGAAAAGTGCTGACTTGTTGAGTCAGCTTAATTTCCACGTACCATGTAGAAGTACTAGATCCTATATCCCATTACTGTTGCACCACTGTAGAGCCTCCTTTGAACTGCATGAACCTTTTAGAGTGTTATGGGCAAATTATAATGATTTGTCCATACTAATCTTTAACGTAGATATCCTTCCCAAATTAAAATCTTTAATACTAACACACTTAGTAAACATGCAAGCTAACAACCTGGCAGCACGCCGGTAGTCAATTTCCTCGTATTCTGTCCCATATTTTCCATAGCGCCTACTAACACCTTACCCAAACAGGCGCGTGCCTGGTGTCATACGGGCCACTTGAATGTCGACGAGCCAACGAGACTACCTTGTATAATTGTATCATGCCGTAGTGCATCCATGATACAATTATACAAGGTAGTCTCGTCGGCTGCCTAACCGTTCGGCTTTTTGTCAGTGCGTTCTCGTTTGTCAAAGGAATAAGTTGTGTGCGGACGATTTGTTTTTACTATTAACCCATGAGTGCATCAACGTCCACATATTTTATAGCTTTATAGCTTTAATGCTCTATAGCTTTATAGCTTTATAGCTTTATAGCTTTATAGCTTTACAGCTTTATAGCTTTATAGCTTTATATCTTTATAGCTTTATAGCTTTATAGCTTTATAGCTTTATAGCTTTATAGCTTTATAGCTTTATAGCTTTATAGCTTTATAGCTTTATAGCTTTATAGCTTTATAGCTTTATAGCTTTATAGCTTTATAGCTTTATAGCTTTATAGCTTTATAGCTTTATAGCTTTATAGCTTTATAGCTTTATAGCTTTATAGCTTTATAGCTTTATAGCTTTAAGGAGGGATAAAAGAACTCACCTGGTCGAACGCTTCTATTGTTGGTAAACATTCGTTTCCTAAATCCACTTTCAATAGTCTTTCGTCGTAGGATTCTATGGATTCGGCTTTAGGCAATGCAATGGAAGTTTTAAAATTGCGACTCAGAGGGATAACGTAGTTGTGGCCCTCGTCGCCGCTCTCGCCTGCGTCAGATAACGCTGGCTCCATGTCCAGAGCGTAGGCCGACTTTCGACGCACCTGTTGAAAAACCGAGTCATCGCCAATGGATCGCACAATAACTTGCTGCTCCTTAGAACCAGGACGGTCAACTATCAGCTTTACTTCGCAGGGACTGTAAACTTGATTAGCTGCCCCATCGTCGCTGTCTTTGAGCGTCTGGAGAAGATTGGACTTAACGTAGTTGCCTTCGGAAATTTTGGCCGACTGGCGGCCGTAGCTAGTCATATGAAGGGTAGCCTTGGTAATTGCATAGCCCAAAAGACCAACTCCCAGCAGCAGAGCACTCCAAAAAATAAGTGGGTTAACCAGCGGCAAAATGTTGAGGTAAAAGTTGAAGCGTGAGTCCAACGCGTCGGGTAGCCCTGGCATCATCTTAAGATGCAGATCTTAATTATTGGTTTTTATCTTGTTGGTTACGGGATACTTACGATCTCAAACCATAGCATGGGCGCTGTTAGGTGACTGAATTGGGAGACAGTATGGTAGTTGCTCAGGTCCTTGAAATGCATGTTGATTTGTACTTTTACAGAAAGTGATAGCGGTAGTCCGGATTCCTTAGAAAAGTAACCAACAAAATGAATTAATTTATTTATTTAGAAAGAAATACCAAATGTCTGCCATTATAAACCATACCCTTAACACTCTGAGACAAAAGGAACTGTTTTTTAATGATATGGTCCGGCTCACATCAGGTGGACAGAGGATCGAATGTTCAATGATCAAACTAATTGGCAGTTAACCTTATTTGGAATTCCGGAAGAACTTTAGACTAAGTACCCTTGAATATAAGTCAACATACACTCAACGATTTACCTTTATATCGACTTTTTTATATTTATTTTTATAGTCTTGAAAGTTATTGCAATATTAGTCAGAAGTTTGCAATGCAGTAGGGAGTAATTTTCGACCATATAAAGTATATATTCTTGATCAGTATTAACAGCCGAGTCAATCTAGCTCTGTCCGTTTCTACGCAAATCAACGGGCCGGACAACTACAACTACTACTACTGCATATTTCACATAGCTGTCATAGGAACGATCGAGAAATTAATATAATTAAAAATTTTAACTTTTTCAGATTTTTTTTCAGAACTTTAGTTTTAATTTTATGATAATCATGAGACTGAATATCATACCATATAACTGCCATAAAGACTATAGTTAATTATCGTGAAAAATGTCTAACTGTAAATGTAAAACTATAAATTGTGTATGTTGGTCTAAATGTATTAAAAGTAGGAATCACTTTGATTTTTTTTTTCACATAAATATATATTATATTTAATGTAGTAATCTGCAAGGGTATACAATACTAATAAATTGAATATATTTGTTTTACAAAACAACTACTTTCGTCACAGTCACATATATATTATATTTAATATCTATTATTTAATATCTATTATATTTAAAGTTTTACATTAAAAAGTTGTGTTTTTTATCTACATTTAACTATAGTTTCTATGGCTGTATGTATACATCGAATCCCGATTTTCATCAATTTAAAATGAAAATTCTCAGATAATATAAAATTGCCATATCTCAAATTAAATAAAATATATATACATATGTAGTAAACTGAACTGAAAAAATTATAATTTTTAATTGTATTAATAGCTATAAGATATAGTAGTCCGATTTTCATGGACATGATGGACATGACTAAATCAACTCTACTATAGATGCTGATCAAAAATATATATACCTTATAGGGTCGGAAAAATCTTTTTCACTGCGTTGCAAGCTTCCGACTAAAGTTATACTGCAAGGGTATTTAAACTGGATTAAAATTAAAGGGTTGAATTAGTTGAATTAGAAATGTTAATTATGAGGTGACAATTCGGTTAAGCAGTTTCCGAAGTGGTCATCGACTTTTAACACAAAGTCTTGAAAAAACGTTTTCAAATCCCTAAAGGATGTTGGTCTTATTATTTTTCATTTACATTTACTAGATAAAAGTATAATGATTAAATATTATTTTTTTAGATGAATTATTTTTCATTTATACTTCAAAATGGACTTGAAAATAAATTATTGGCGCTTGTGTTCGAAAGACAACCTGAGAGTTCCTATAATTTGGTAATTTAATTTAATTTTATAATTTGATGAAAGTACACTTTAATTTAAAACACACGATCACTGTTTGTGTTTTTTAGCGTTTCTTATGAATTGTAAGGGCGGAAGTAGGCGTGTCAGAAATGATCTGCGTGTAATAGATTTGAATTTTGTCACTAAACTTGATTCTTGCTATAGGTATCGGAACTTGTTTTCAAATTGCCGTACACGCAAACTGAATAAGTGGTGTTGGTATCATTCTGAAATTGCATACACGTTTCTTATACTAAAGTAAATATATATAAAATATAGCTAGAAGTACTTTCCCCTTTTAGGCACAACGCTTTTGAAACCGAATATGCAGTCGAGTGCACTGAAAGAAGGCCTCTTACTTGTTTTTTTTTTACTAGGCGTATTTTAAATCAGTTTTAAACATTTCCTGTTGTTGACATTCTAGGCGTAAAGAGCAATAGAAATAACCTGCTTGAACATGAAATTCAATCAACCGGAAATGTTATTATTCAATAAATTAAATGTACTACTAAATATTTTTAATCTCGCTTGCAAGTGTGTTATTATATCAAGTGAATGTGTTTTTATTTGATTCGCGTACCGAAACAAATAAAATTTTTTTTAAAGTTGCGACAGATAAAAATGATTAGCTAGCAACACTTTACCCAGGACGTATGTAGATGCACCTACCGGTTGAATAACAAATACTGACGAGTGTTTGGCCGGATCAGGATTCATGCCAGTAACATTTTGTTGCAGTCCCACGTCGCCGTTCATGAAGTGAGGAAAGCTTAAGGAGATTGGAAAACCGTAGTAGCAATCAGTGACGTCAATTAGTCCAACCGGCTGACAATCGCCTAGAAAAGGTGAGAGGGACAAAAGGCCAATAATCAATCCTTAAGGAGCAAAGGGGTTCAACTGTTTCACATGCCCTAAAACTAAATGCAACTAATTGTGAAAGAGTTTAAGCTTAGCGTATAAGTTGCGTTCTTGCGGACACACGCGAGAATATTTTTAGCTTGCAATTGTTTACGATGTTTCCTTAATTGGCCTTTTAAAATAAGCCTGTAATTTAAAAGTCTTTTTACGTTCTACTAGTTAACCTAGTAGTGCTTCAACGCAGAAAAATCCATTATATAATTTCAAAATTTTAACTTTAAGGTATACCTCTTGTTTTGTAATGTAATATTCCCTGAGGCAAAAAAAAGAAAATAAAGTCGTCATAAAACAAAACGGTACTATGTCAAATTTATGTATTTAAGTCTACATTATATAATTATATTCACTTTAAACATTACACAAAATAATTAAAATTTCGTGTAATGTTTAACGTGAATATGATTTAATCAGGTAAAATTAAAGCTGGTTATGTAAAAAATAATACTCGAATAAAAGAGAGAGAGAGAGAAAGAGAAACATGACAACCAAATTTTTCGTACCTTTTCGACAGAAGCATTTGTTAGCCTCATTGCTTACACCATTATCAAAAGCATTATCCTCAAACACGTAGTTGTAACCTTTTAGGGCGCCATACGTTTTTTCTTCGCCAACGCGGTACTGTAAAAATAAAAGAGTATTTTAACAGTAATTTTAGCGGATCCTCTTACACTTACCAAGTTGATTGGTCTACACATGCTTTTTCTGAAGAATTTCACCGTCTCGTTGGCTTGAATAAAGCTTTTAAACTTTGTGCCATCTGAGGCGTACTCAATGTTACTGCAGTGGTTACCCTCCCATTGTGGAAGGTTTTTTTTTCCGCGATAGGTCGCATAAAGCCCCGACAGCGCCGGATCTGGCAATCCCGTGTAGAAAGTCTCGTAATCCGTAGTGAAATCGTACATACGGTCAATAAGACCCACCTTTTCAAAAGATATCCAGTTTGGAAGAAAGGTATTGCCTAGTGTGGCAAGAGTCGAAGGGTAACCGAACATGAACTCCCTAACAGTAGTCCGAACTATCGGTTCTGATTTCGTACTCGCTAACAACGTCTTAAGGGCCATTCTTACTAAGAACGGGTGGTTTGCAGTTAGATGCGATATGGCCTGTAAAGAGGTGAGTAGCATTTACATCAACTAAACTAACTTAATCAATTAATAATAAGTAAAATCGAGTATAAAGAAATCTATTGAGAGCCCTATTAGTAAGCTCACCAAAAGATAAACGTACCGTCGCTCAGTAATATTTTTGGAGCAAATTATATAATCGAATAATTTAAAAGGCCTTTGTTAGGTAATTGTTGTTAAATTTATATATGTATATTGGACAATGTGCCACGCCCACCCATTCGCCTTTTAATAGGGTATCAAATTGGAAAAATTTAGTTTTTTCAAGTAGATTTTTAAAAAACATTTATTTTAAAATTTATTATTTATTATCTTATTTTGTTATTAATTTGCTCATTTAAAAATAATTTAGCAACTAAAAAAAAAAATGTTATTTTATTTATTTTTTTTTTTTTGACTAAGTAGTAGTACTAAAAATAAACCTGTGATAAAAGTTTTTTTTATAGATTAAGCATTTCTGTATATAATATATATATATATTTATAAGCACTATAATCACTTGAATTGATATATTTTAGCGACTTTACATGTCCCAAATATTTAAAAAAAACAAGAAGGGAAGCTAACTTCGGCACGCCGAAGTTTATATACAATGAAGTAATACCTGCTTTCATTTCATTCACCTATACATATTGTATTTGCAGTTTTACATTCACAGATTTGCATTTTTCCTCTACATCAAACGATCGTTTGTATGGCACCTATATGATATAGTCGTCCGATTTTCATGAAATTTGACACAAAATTTAAGACTAATATAAAATGGCTATACCTCAAGTTTGATGAAAATCAGCTGAAAACTGAAAAAGTTATAAATTTAATTGTATTAATTTCTCGATCGTTCCTATGGGAGCTATATGATATAGTAGTCCGATTTTCATTAAATTTTATGCAAAATTGTAGAGTATAGTAAAATAGCTATATCTCAAATATCTCCAATTCTATTGAAAACTGAAAAAGTTAAATTTTCTTTTGTAAAAATTTTCCGATCATTCCTATGGCAGCTATATGATATAGTCGTCCGATCCGGCCCGTTCCGACATATATACGAGGGAGAGTACATAGAAGGCTAACTACAAAGTTTCATTCAGATAGCAAAACTGAGACTAGTTTGCGTAGAAACGGACAGACGGACATGGCTAGATCGACTCGGCTGTTGATCCTGATCAAGAATATATATACTTTATATAGTCGGAGGTGCCTCCTTCACAAAGTTCTGACTGAAATTATAATACCCTGCAAGGGTATAACAAAAAACATCAACAAATTCACAGTATTAATACTGCAAATCAGTTGCGCGCTACGCTTAGCACTAAACCGCGTGCAAGCATTTTTTCTGTTTTTATACCCTTGTAGGTTATTATTCAGTCAGAAGTTTGCAACGCATAAACAGCCGAGTCGATCTAGCTATGTACGTCTGTCCGTATCTCCTTCTCAGTTTTGAAGCTATCTGAATAAAACTATATAGTTAGTCTTCTATATACTCTCACTCGTATATATGTCGGAACGGGCCGGATCGGACGACTATATCATATAACTACCATAGGAATAATCGGAAAATGTTTACAAAAAAACGTATATTTTCAGTTTTCAATAGAATTTGATCAAAATTGTGATGTAGTAATTTTATATTTTTTTTAAATTTTGTTTAAAATTTTATGAAAATCAGACTTCTTATTATATAGCTGCTATAAGAACGATCGAGAAATTAATTCAATTAAAAATAAACTTTTCAGTTTTTAACAGATTTTCAGCAAATTTGAAATATAGTCATTTTAAAATATTCTAAAATTTTTTGTAAAATTTTATAAAAATCGGGCTGCTATATCATATAGCTGCCATATGAACAACCGAGAAATTAATACAATTCAAAACAAGAAAGCTTCCTTTCTTCAGCACGCCGAAGTTTATATGTATACCCTTGCAGTTAGAACTTTGCTGACTAAGAATCAATACAATATAAATTATATATATTTATGTTAAAAAACAACGAAGTAATACCTGCTCTCACTTCATTCACCTATTCATATTATATTTACAGTTTTACATTCACAGATTTGCATTATTTCTCTATATCTAACGATCGTTTGTATGACACCTATATGATATAGTCATCAGATTTCCATAAAATGTTAAACAAATGTGTGGAATAATATAAATTGGCTATATCTTAAATTTGATGAAGATCTGTTGAAAATTGAACAAGTTAATTTTTAATTGTTTTAATTTCTCGATCATTCCTATGGCAGCTATAAGATATAGTCGTCCGGTCCGGCCCGTTCTGACATATATACGAGTGAGAGTATATAGAAGGCTAACTACAAAGTTTCATTCAGATAGCAAAACTGAGACTAGTTTGCGTAGAAACGGACAGACGGACAGACGGACAGACGGACATGGCTAGATCCACTCGGCTGTTGATCCTGATTAAGAATATATATACTTTATATGGTCGGAGGTGTCTCCTTCACTGCGTTGCAAACTTCTGACTGAAATTATAATACCCTGTAATGGTATAATTATAACTTTTCCAGTTTTTAACAGATTTTAATCAAATATAGCCCTTTTTATTATTTACGAATTTTAATTTTCATTTTATGAAAATCGGACGACTATATCATTTAGCTGTCATACACACGATCATATAGGTGATTGAAATGAAAGCAGGCATTGCTTAATTGGTTTTTTAACATAAATATAGATAATTTATTTTGTATTAATTCCTAGTGATTGAAGTTCTATCTGCAAGGGTATATAAACTTCGGCGTGCCGAAGTTAGCTTCCTTTCTTATTTTACCCTGAGTTTGTTTATTGTGCATCAAAAGTGATTCTGATGTAGGAAAGATACACGCGAAGTAGGCATTGAGCAGATGGCGGCTTTTGGAAGCTTCAGAAGTTATACACTTATTAAGCCAGAAAAGGTTGAAAATAATAGACTCCTGGCAGGTAGCAATTTACATGTAAAAGCCCGAACCAAAATGAGGTTTTTTTTAGTTTGGATAACAGTTTATAAATGTATTTAATGTGAAAACCTTGACTATAGTTAATCAATTTTTTATGTAAAATCACCTGAAAGTCAACTAATTAACCATGTTTTCCTTTGTTGCAAAAACAGAAACTCTTATTTAAAACATATTTTATAAAAAAAAAATCCAAAAATTATCTTGGTTGCAGATTTGGAATACTTGGAATTTTCTGTCGGTTCCCTGCAGTACCATTCATCAGTAATAAATCAACGATTCATCAACAGTCAAGGCGCTGTTGTTGATGATTCATCGATTAATGGCCATAAAAATTACTGGTTCATTTAACATGGGCATGTCCTAGGCTGTCATCAAAAACAATTTACCAACAATTAATCAATGATTCATCAACAAATTCATTAACAATTCATCAACAAATTCATCAACGTTCATCAACGAGCCATGGTACAGTCGACGACTGCCGACGAAACGGCCGTCGTAACTGTATCGTGGGCAGAGCGTCGACTCGATACAAATCGCAGTCGGCTCGGTAGAAGTCGCAGTCGGCGCGTTAATGACTGTTGATGACATGTGGTACTACAGGGTTAGGTATGGTTTTGAAGTGTGTGTTCGAGAGGCGCCACTGTGCGTCGACTACAGCCAATAAATAAAAAATTTAAATGATGGAAATTAAACAGTTTTATTGAGGCAATTAGTTAGGATAGATATAGTAGGTATGGACTTGACGAGCTAGTTTAAATTAGATATCCTTATTTTATATTTTTAGAGTATCTTAGTTCCGATTGTCGTTTATCTATTATCTACAAATGTAATATAGAAATGATTCAAAAGTAGTTTGAAAAAAATGATTGCTCAGATGTCTTTATACATATTTCTATATCCTCGCTAATCTCATTTTATTTGTCCCGGCTAAAATTACTCTTTCTATTAACCAGACCTGGTTATTACAATTTCGAGTTTTTCAACAGGAACTTTGTCACATCTACTCAATTATTATTTTGCATTTAATGACTGACATTTGTAATTAATATAGTGTTGTAATGGACCTCCTTACATTCAATGCTTCGATTATCTCCATGAATATCTTTCAAAGCTTTATCAATTTTAGTGACTTTTTGTTGCAGCATATTCCTATTAAGATCTTTTTGACTTTTTGACTGTTTTACTTCTAACATTTTCCTATGAACCGTTATCTTTCGCATTACTTTTCGGCTTCTGTCTCAATAGATCAATCTAAGCGATAAAGAAATCAGGAAATCGGTAAACAACATAAAGAATAACAACTTAAATGAGTTTGGCTGTGAAAACAGGCGTTGTGAAGATTTTTTTGACCGCCCCTGTATATAATTATGAAATTGTGCGATAATTATTATCCATATCGAAATAGAGCTATTTTTTTTAAAACAAATGTATAGATCAAGAGATAGAACCTTGAAGAAACGTGCGATAAAAAACGCTTAGGATCAGCACGTTTGTATGAATATCAGAATTCTAAAAGAGGTTTATTACACTAAATAGAAAGTAGTTTTTTAGCTTTTAATACTTTGTCCCTTGTAAATAATTCGGAAATGTTACACATTTATTTACCAGCATTGCAATATTGAGCATTATGACTTCATCGTCCTCGTGTCGACTGCCAGACATTTCCTCCTGCCAAACCAAAGGATGACTGGGTGTGCTGCTCATAGTATTATTTTTATTAAATGTAACGTTTTTGTGGCTCATTATCTCCCTAAGTGAGGTTAAAAGTTATTGGACCTTATTATTTTTATGAATTATTTATAACTTACTTGTATATATAAGGTCCAACTTGTTCTACCTTGAGCTGCTCGCGACCAGACAAAAATGCCTCTGCGTTTGTTATATTAAAGAGGTAAATCTTAATGTACAGATCAACTGGTGGAACGGCCCAAAGATTGAAGATTTCACCTCCCTCAGACATGATTAACTTCTGCAAAAGACCAACGTCAAAAAATCAAAGTTAATCTACGGAATTATATATTTTCGATGAATCTATTCGCGGCCCCTTAAAAAAAACTGAATTGCCAAAACTGCGTGCCAATGTCGAGCTAAAGACCAGTACGTCGGCAGTCTCATACTTGGCAAACACAAAGTTTAGGGTTAAGAGACTTAGTTTATATTTATTGGTACTTACCCATTTGAATATTAAATCATAGGGTTGAAACACTTTAACTAGCACTGCTGTAGTTATGGCCAAAAATCCAATGGCAAGTAGGAGAAAAGCACCTAAAAATAAGAGAGTGAAGTAATTTGGCATAATTTACAATATATGTATACGCACAGTAGTATGGAGAATCGGCACACATAGCACAGCGTAGTGCCAACCGAGAAAGGGTATGTTTGTATGTATTTAACAGATAGAAGGATGCATTATCAGTACCAGTCGAGTCGATTTAGCCGAGTCCACCTGTCCGTCTATTCATTGGTCCGTGTAAAAAATCAGATTTCAGGGACTATAGGTCCTAGATCTACCTCTTTTTTGCTTTTTCCATTGTCGATTGGCACTAAACCTTAATACCCTTCTACCCAATGCGTACTGGAGATACAATTTGTATAACCTTTTCATTCCCGCGATCCTTGCTGCAAAATTGTATTTCCGCAGCAGGATTTTTGAAATTAGGTTTTTCCAATAAAAACAAGAATGAAAGCTAACATCGGAACTCCGAAGTTTGTATACCTTTACAGATTGCACTTAATAATCTGTCTATATCTAATCTATATATATAAAAATGAAACCCGTTTTTCGTTGTCGCCGCATAACATGAAAACGGCTTGACCAATTTGGCTGATTTCTTTTTTGTAGTTTTCTAATACTCTGTACAAGGTTCTTACGGAAACAAATATTAAGAAAATCTCTCAGAAAGATTGAAAAATATATATTTAATTTCCGTATTGACCCCGGCTTGACCGATTTGGGCGAAAATTGGTAGGGAGGTAGCTTAGAGCCAGGAGACGGACATAGGATACTTTTTATCCCGTTCAACAGAAAAACGGGATATCCATCGCTGATATATAGCATTTACTGCAAACCAATATATCAACTAGTCGTTTCCTAACATTTCAATTAAAAACAATAAAATAAATAAAGTGTAGGAATTTGTCCTTAATGTGGGCAGTTGAAATGTGTTAATTATGTGGATCGTGCATTTAAGGTTATAGTCCAAAAGGACGACGTGTATTCACAGAACTTAAACGAAAAAAGACAAAATATAATATGAGAATGGTCCTATTGAGAAAAAGCGTGAGGACACGAAGATCATTGGCATCAATGAAATGATTGAATTGGCATCATAAATGATGAAAATTTAGATATTGGACCAATGACGACTATATGCCGATATTGCAATGCGTTAAAGTTCAAAAGAGAAACGGCTGATTTATGCTGCGCAAGTGGAAAAGTTAAACTGGATCCATTACTTTTCAAATATAAAACAAAAATAAAAAAAAAATTCTTCATTTTTTATCACCAAAAGAAATGTTACATAAAACGAAACCATCTGGAAACAAAGTTCGCCAGGTTTCCTAGTACGAGGTCTGTCAATTAAGTTCCCGGAATTTGGCTCAGACTGTCCGGGAAGTGAAGAAATCTTTCAAAATTGGTTACACTCCTTCACAGTAGTCTCCCTTGAGTTCGATGCACCGCCGCCAGCGATGAGTCCATGATTGGAAGCACCCCGCAAACCCCCCTGAAGAAAGGTCCCTTAGGACGCTCGTCGTGACGGTTTGGACTCCATTTACTCCATCATATCGGTTTCCCTTGAGGTGGGTTTTCAATTGTGGGAAGAGGTGGAAGTCACAGGGTGCTAGGTCCGGGCTGTAGGGGGGGGTGCGGGAGCGTTGGAATGCCATTACGAGTCAAAAATTCCCGAACAGCGAAGGACGAATGTGCAGGTGCATTATCGTGATGTAGCACCCAACCTTGTTTGGCCAATTCAGGTCGTGCCGGATCTGCCGGATTGTCTCTTTATTGATGCCCAACTCTTCCTCTAACATTCTAAGGGATACCCGTCGATCTCCGAGTACGCGTTTGCGCAGACGTTCCAGATTAGCGGCGGTCCGCGCGTTGCAAGGAGCGCCTTCGCGAGGATCATCCTCTACCGACTCTCGGCCGCATTTGAACCGCTTAGCCCATTCGTAAACTGCTGTTTTTTTCAGGCAATCATCCTTATACACGTCGGTTAACTGTCTCAAAATTTCGGACGCGTGTTCACCGCGCTTCACCAAAAATTTGATGACTACTCTTTGTTCAATAATTTTATCACACATTTTCACGACGTCGTGTCTTAAGTAGTTATATTCAAATCACTTTAAAAAATAAACCAAACAACCGATTCACATGAAACTTGCGCAGACTGATGCTGAAATAATTCTTCTTACGAATTACGGTGGAGTGAGCGCTCTACTGTTGCCAGCCGCAGCGCTATTACCAAATTCCGGGAACTTAATTGACAGACCTCGTATAATATAAATTACCTCACATTATATACACCTATACATATTATATTTAAAGCTTTACAGTTACAGTTTTATATTTCCTATACATTTTCCAATCGCCAGCTATATAATATAATAATCAGATTTGAATAAAATAAAACGGAAATTTTGAAAATTTTGATATATGATAATATGATTTTGTCCTCCGATTCGGTTCCGACTTATATATATAGAAGACTACTGCAAATTTTTATTCATTTAGAAAAGAACAGTCAGACGGACAGGCGGACATGGCTAGATCGACTCTGCTGTTTATGCTGATCAAGAATATAAACTTTATACGGTCGGAAATGGCATTTTTACAGCGTTCCAATTAAAATTTAACTATAATATCCTGCAAGGGTATAAAAATATCGGATTCAATTTCATATTATTTTATTGACAGATCACCGCAGCATATTAGAAGTGCGTGAATCTACACACATATGTTAATAAAAATCAATTAAAATTTTCCATACGTCGGAGTACGTTTTTGTTTTCCTTTTTAATAGGCAACTTAACTCTTAATTTAATTAATCTTATTTTTAAAAATGAATTTTATACACACAAAAAAAATGGAAAAAATCAAAAATATTTGGCTAGATTTTATCGTTGTGGTGCCCTAAAATTTTCAATTACGATTCGGGTTAAATGGTCAAATTAAGCCTGTATCGGCACACGTGTGCTTATATGATCCCAACTGATTCTAACATCCTTGCCATGAGGTTACGATTGCCGGACAACTTTTAGATGAGTACATATGTATATATGTACATATGTTCGCAACGACATTTGCAAGCAACAGCAAAAAACTCATAAATATGTTAAATATTAATATAGGCATTAGATTTAACATATTTAAAATTAATGTTAATCGCATAAGTAAGTAAAAAATATTTCTTTAAGAAAAGTTCAGCACAACAAATCTAAATTTAATCGTATATGGGAATAATATTGTAGAAGAACTACAGGAAAATTGTAGAAGAATTTTTGGTATTAAAAAAAGAAGTCTAACTATTAAAATGTTTAAGAACAGTCATAATTGATCCGAAATCATGCCTACTTAGACTTAAATTTGGTAACATTATCCCGGATTTTTTTTGGGTGTAGAAAAAAGCTTTCCTCTTATTTGCGAAACATTTTATACATCTAAGATTTTCTTCCTCTAGGATAGTTTTACATTTAAATCGACTCGACTGTAGGTGCTGGCCAATATATTCTTCATAGGGTTAGATATTTATCCTTCACTGCGTTGCAAAATTTGACTAAAATTTTAATACCCTGCAAGGGTATAAAAATACACGGCCACTAGTTGCAAAACGCCCCCGAGCCACTCATTTTAATTTATAATAATAGCAAATACATAATCGATTAATTCTTCAAACAAAAATGTATTTTATTTGCACTTGAAATATGTTCATGTGCTTAGGGAATAGTATTTAATTCAGATTTTAAGGACTGGGGTATTTTTAAAGGTAATCGATTCTAAATTTACGATGACCAAAGTTTGTATTCTAAGGTAGGTATAACATAAACTTCTGTAATTTACCTATATCATTAGAATAGATACCCGTGAGATGTAGATTGAGTGATATTGGCAATATTATTATATGTATATATATATATAAAAAAAAACAATGGGCTGACGTAAATGTATCCATAAAACCAATTGAAAACAAATATGCCACTGATATTAGTGAAGAATACCTTCCCAAACCAAAATTAAAACCTTTTAAAAGAAGCGAAAAAGTGTTTAAAAAGATTGTATACAAATTATAAAATTATGTCACCTTACTTAACCATATTTCTTTTTATTAAACAATTATCCCCTTATTTCTCGATATTCTTTTCAAAAGATATTAATTTTACAACGAAAAAGGCAACATGACCTCACTTTTGAACGGTGGTTATGAAATAATAGACAAAAAGTTACTCACTGGAATTTGAAACGTATTTCCTTAAATTATTTTACCCTAAAACAAGAAATTAAGCTAACTTTGGCACGTCAAAGCTTGTATAACAATGCAGGTTGCAATTCGATCATTTATAATTAATATAATATTAATTATATATATTTGTGATCAAAAACAACAAATAATTCCCACTTTTATTACAGTCATATGATCCTACTCTAATTTAAGTTTTACAGTTACAGTTTAAAATCCACAGTTTGGCATTTTTCTTTTTATTTAACGATAGTTTCTATGGAAGCTATGATATAGTCTCCCGATTTTTATTAAGTTAAAAGCTAAATTCTAAAATAATAAATTGGCTAAATTTCAATTGGATGACTATATCATATAGCTCCCATAGGAACGATTGAGAAATTAATTCAATTAAAAAGTATAACATTTTCAGTTTTCAAAAGATTTTCATCAAATTTGAGATATAGCCGTTTCATATTATTTCACAATTTTGTGTAAAATTTTATGAAAATTGGACCACTATATCATATAGCTCCCATCAGAACGATCGAGAAATTAATTCAATTAAAAAGTATAACATTTTCAGTTTTCAACTGATTTTAATCAAATTTGATACATAGCCATTTTATATTATTCTACAATTTTCTGTCAAATTTTATGGTACTCGAACTACCATATAATACAGCTGCCATAGAAACGATAAAGAAATTAATAAAATTAAAGATTATAACTTCTTCAGTTTTCACCAGATTTTCATCAAATATGAGATATAGCCAATTTATTTTAATCTACAATTTTGTGTAAAGTTACAAAAAATCAGACTACTATATCACATATGTAGCTGCCATAGGAACGATCAAGAAATGAATACAATTAAAAATTATAACGTTTTCAGTTTTCAGCAGATTTTAAATTAAATTTGAGATATAGCCATTTTGTATCAGTCTTAAATTTGGTGCCAAATTTGATGAAAATCGGACGACAATATCACAAAGGTGCCATACAAACGATCGTTAGATGTGGAGCAAAAATGCAAATCTGTGAATGTAAAACTGAAAATATAATATGTATAGGTGAATGAAATGAAAGCAGTATTACTTCATTGTTTTTTAATATTAATATATATATTGTATGGATTCCTAGTCAGCGAAGTTCTACCTGCAAGGGTACATAAACTTCGGCGTTAAAATCCGACGACGAACGATCAAGAAATTATTACAATTAAAAATTACACATTTTTCAGTTTTCAACAGATTTTCATTCAATTTTAGATATAGCCCTTTTCAACTATTTTAGAATTTCGATTTTAATTTTATGAAAAGCAGACGACTAGATAAAGACGAAAAATGCAAAACTGTGAATGTAAAACTGTAAATAAAATATGTATAGGTGAATGAAAAAAAGCATTCATCTGCAAGAGTATTTAAAATTCGGCGTGCCGAAGTTAGCTTCCTTTCTTGTTATCATAAAATCAGGTTGATATTCACATTAAGGCCGGCTTTCCTCCCTCATTTAATTTGGATAGAGTACATTGCGTGCGAATTTATGTAACTATTTCACACTTTTCTCGGTTTTTACGAGCCTTAATCAATCAATTTGTATGCAATGCAACCACTTTATATTTTTTGTCGTTAGGGGCAAATGAATGAACAAAGAACTCGGGCTATATTTAAAGACACTCGTGTATGCACGATGTATAAAAATATAAATTGATGTATAAATGGGAGTCGCTGAAGATAATACAAATGCCTAATTGCTTTGTTTGCTGTGGTATACCAAAATATTGATTTCGGAGAGTTCTAATTGATCTTGCCGAGCACGTCTCCTCAGCTATGTATATAAATATGTACATACATACATACCTAAATATGTACATATGTATATTTTCTGCTTTGCCACCCACAAAGTTTTAGTGTGCGGCTCGTGGGAATGCTAAAATTTTTTGGCGCTCTATGCACACGAACCCAGACTCAGCTCAAACTAGAAAGGAAGCTAACTTCGGCGCGCCGAAGTTTATATACCCTTGCAGATAGAACTTCTATGACTAGGAATATAATATAATATAAATATTATATATTTGTGTTAAAAAACAATGAAGTAATACATGCTTTCATTTCATTCACCTATACATATTATATTAACAGTTTTACATTCACAGATTTTGCTATATGATATAGTCGTCCGATTTTTATCAAATTTGATACAAAGTTTAAGACTAATGTAAAATGGCTATACCTCTAATTTGATGAAAATCTGTTGAAAACTGAAAAAGTTATAATTATACCCTTGCAGGGAATTATAATTTCAGTCAGAAGTTTGCAACGCAGTGAAGGAGGCACCTCCGACCATCTAAAGGATATATGTATATTCTTAATCAGGATCAACAGCCGAGTCAATCTAGCCAAGTCCGTCTGTCCGTCTGTCCGTTTCTACCCAAACTAGTCTCTCAGTTTTGAAGCTATCTGAATAAAACTTTGTAGTTAGCCTTTTATATACTCTCACTCGTATACCTATGTACATATATGTCGGAACGGGCCAGATCGGATGACTATTTCATATAGCTGCCATAGGAATGATCGGAAAATTTTTATAAAAAAAATTATAACATTTTCAGTTTTCAACAGAATTGAATCAAATGTGAGATATAGCTAATTTATTTTATTCTACAATTTTGTGTAAAATTTTATGAAAATCGGACTACTATGTATATCATAAAGCTCCCATCGGAACGATCGAGAAATTAATACAATTAAAAATTATAACTTTTCCAGTTTTCTACAGATTTTTATCAAATTTGAGATATAGCAGTACCATATCCTATCGCTCCCATAGGAACGAACAGAAAAATAATACAATTAAAAATGATAAGTTTTTCAGTTTTCAACAAAATTTGATGAAATTTGAGTTATCACAGTTTCTTTACATATTTGTGTAAAATTTTATGAAAATCGGACTACTATATCCTATTGCTCCCATAGGAACGATCTAGAAATTAATTTAATTAAATATTATAACTTTTTTAGTTTTCAACAGATTTTGATCAAATTTAACATTTAGACATTTTTTATTATACCCTTGCAGGGTATTATAATTTCAGTCAGAAGTTTCGCAACGCAGGGAAGAAGTCACCTCCTACCATATAAAGTATACATATTCTTGATCAGCATCAACAGCCGAGTCGATCTAGCCGTGCCCGTCTGTCCGTATGTCCGTTTCTACGCAATCCAGTCTCTCAGTTTTTAAGCTATATGAATAAAACTTTGCAGTTAGTCTTCTATAAATCAAATTTTAGATATATCCATTTTACATTACTCTAAAATTATGTCTAAAATTTTATGAAAATCGGACACCATATCATATAGGAACGATCAAGAAATGAATACATTTAAAAAATTTAAATTTTCAGTTTTCAACAGATTTTCATCAATTTTAGATATAACCCTTTTTAATAATATTATAATTTTGATTTTATTTTTATGAAAATCGGACTACTATATCATATATCTGCTATACAAACGATCGTTAGATATAGAGGAAAATGCAAAAATGTGAATGTAAACCGAAATGAAAGCAGGCATTACTTAATTGTTTTTTAATACAAATATATGTATACAATTTATATTATATTAATTCCTAGTGATAGAAGTTTTATTTGAAAGGGTTTTGTTAGCTTCATTTCTTGTTTAACCTCATAAGAATTCCCAGTTGTCCCCTTTTAACCTGAAATTCATAATGCCAGTCACTCAATTAACTTTACGGTATCAAAAGTTGTGTAGCTGCAACGTAAACTTATTAAATTTTTTCCGTCATTCTCCATAAAATGTCCATGGAAATTGTCATCGTGAAACATCTAAGTCTTAGTCTCTTAACATAAATCATTTGTTCACTTGCCATTAAATATATTCTTAATATCTAAACAACATTTTTGCTTGCTTAACGATGATTTGACAATAAATATGTAGTCAAGATTGAGGGGAATACCGTGATGGAAAGAGTGTAGTTAAAAGACAGCGACAAAGCCGACGCGGGGCCGAATGTTTCTACTATATGTTGAGCACTGCGGATGAGGTAAACAAAGTTGAGGTAAATTGATTACTTTGCAAGAAGACAGACAGCGTTGCAATAAAGCACTAGCATCGGTTGCAGAAATTTGTTGCCGCTTGCATCTGCGTCTGGTAAATGTAGACAACATGCTGATAGCTTGGAGCCCAATATGAGACTTCTTTGTGTTTTTCCTTGTGCTTTGCATATTGTCACAGCTTAAGCAAAATTTCACCTGAGACAACTTTTTATGCGGTGTTGGAATACATGTAGATTTAAAAGTTTTTCATACGATTGGCAAACTTGAATTCCGACTCATCATTAAATACGGGTTAAAGTTGTTTTCGGCATTAAAACTGGCCTTTTCCCGGTGTTCCCTTCGCAGTCACCATCATCGATCGGCTGTATAGGTTCTTGACGCGCATTATGTGATGCTGCGTCTCAATAAATATATGGAATGTCTTCTATTTTATTTATTTATTGTATTTAGAGATGGCATGTGTTCATTGTGTTGGCTTTTGGCATTATCTATGTGTCCGCTTTTTTGAATAAATAATTTTTAGCAGCTAAACGAACAAAAACAAAATATATGAACGTATTAATAGAACTCATTTGACAATCCTGTTTGACCGTGAACAGTCACTTTTATCGTAATTTTGTATTTTAAAAGTTTTTAATAACCGCGGGCCGATTTTGTTCGTCCAGCAATTTATGCACCCAGAACTTGTTTCATTCGGTTGTTGGCTCTCAGACTGTCCAATTGGTTATAAATATCAGTTTCAATTTAACATTTCATATTTAAGACACTACAACTTTAATAATTTTTTTTGTTGATTATTTAACTTGAAATAATCTTAACGCAATTTTTGATTTGAAGTTTAGTTAAGCCTCATAAGAAAATCTGAACCCATTTGATCTCATTTTTAATTAGAAAAACCTTCTTATGTTTAATAATCAATTTCATCTGGGACAATAATATTTATTCTTTAAATATTATTAAAATACTGAGAATATTGATATACTGCTACAAAGATATAAAACCATATTGATCCCATAAGTATTTTAACCAAAGCACCACGAGATAAAATTATTATTTTTGTGGATTATCACCACCGATAATGTGCACAAGGCAACTTTATCTACATATATAAACGCGGAAGTAAATATCGGTGGCTCTACTTTATAGAAATTATTCAGATCAGGAGATATGTGGGTAAACTTTTTTAATTGGGACTTTACGGGCCGGTATAGCAAAATCCTTAGAATCGTCTTATTCTAAAACTCAAAACGTGCCTATCGACACAAACAAGATTTGGTCGGCCTCTTCCAAATAAAAATGTCGGAAACTTTTATTAGTATATTAAAAATCTTAAACTGAAATTCTTTTGTTCTACCATATTTCTTCCCTAAAGGTTAAGAGCTATATTTTCCGCCCCCTTTGAAAAGTTACCAAATAGTTACTTTGATAGTAACTCGTGACTTAATGGCTCTTGAACTTGCTTCACTTTTAGCATCTAAGAAAATTTACTTCCTTGAAATATACAGTTAAATTCAAAAAATTTTATAAATGTGCACATTTCAATAAACTTTAAAGCGTCAAACGAATTTTAAAATATTTATGGTTAAAAAAAAACTATTCAAAATTGCTGGTATTGATTTAAACCATTTGAGATTAAATAAAAAAAATTTTAAATCATACAAAAACAAGAAAGGAAGTTAACTATGGCACGCCGAAGTTTATATACCCTTGCAGGTAGAACTTCGATGACTAGGAATCCGTACAATATAAATTATAAATTTATGGTAAAAAACAAGAAAGAAAGCAAACTTCGGCACGCCGAAGTTTATATACCCTTGCAGATCGAACTTCAATGACTTGGAATCCAGCCAATATGTTTTATATATTTATGTTTAAAAACAGTGAAGTAATACCTGATTTTATTTTATTCACCTATACATATTATATTAACAGTTTTACATTCACAGATTTGCATTTTTGCTCCACATCGAAGAATCGTTTGTATGGCACCTATATGATATAATCGTCCGATTTTCAGTAAAGTTGACACAAAATTTCAGACTAATATAAAATGGCTATATCTCAAATTTGATGAAAATCTGTTGAAAACTGAAAAAGTTATAATTTTTAATTGTATTCCTACTGGAGCTATTTGATATTTAAAATACATACATAACATTTTACACAAAAATTTAAAGTAATATAAAATGGCTATATGTCAAATGTGATCACATTCTGTTGAAAACTGAAAATGTTATAATTTTATTTGTAAAAATTATTCGATCATTCCTATGGCAGCTATATGATATAGTCGTCCGATCTGTCCCGTTCCGACATATATACGATTGAGAGTATATAGAAAGCTAACTACAAAGTTTCATTCAGATAGCTTCAAAGCTGAGAAACTAGTTTGCGTAGAAACGGACAGACGGACAGACGGACATGGCTAGATCGACTCGGCTGTTGATCCTGATCAAGAATATATATACTTTATATGGTCGGAGGTGCCTCCTTCACTGCGTTGCAAACTTCTGACTGAAATTATAATACCCTGCAAGGGTATAACAATGAAGTAATACCTGCTTTCATATCATTCACCTATGTATGTACATATATTATATTTGCAGTTTTACATTTACAGATTTGCATTTTTCATCCACATTTAACGATAGTTTGTATGGCACCTATATGATTTAGTCGTCCGATTTTCATAAAATTTTACACAAAATTTAATTTACTAATATAAAATGGTTATATCTCAAATTTGTTGAAATAGTATAAAATGACAATATTTAAAATTTTATAAAATTCTGTTGAAAACTGAAAATGTTATAGTTTTTTTTGTACAAATTTTCGATTCGTTCCTATGGCAGCTATATGATATAGTCGTCCGATCCGGCCTGTCCCGACATATATACGAGTATATTACTACAAACTTTCATTCAGATAGCTTCGAATCTGAGAGACTAGTTTGCGTAGAAATGGACAAACGGACAGACGGACATGGCTAGACCGACTTGGCTGTTGATCATTATCAAGAATATATACACTTTATATGGTCGGAGGTGCCTCCTTCACTGCGTTGCAAACTTCTAAATGAAATTATAATACACTGCAAGGGTATAACAACTCTTAACGAGGCGTAATAAAAAAAACGATGCTATCTTCAGATATAAATCTTTCTAATATCAATTTTTTTAGTAACAAAGTAGAAATGTTTTCCATTTAAAAATGTTAATGTTATGCATAAATCGTCACAAATTTGTATATCAGACACTT